>NW_025999983.1:1950272-1964059 GCF_001458135.2 Marmota marmota marmota | reverse complement strand
ACCTAACGTTAAATCTGGCTTCAGTGCTGGGGAGTGGGCCTCCTGCCCCTTCACCTCTCTTCTCGTGTCCCTCCTCCCCTTTCCTTGCCTAGGAGGCCAGAAGGGAACGAGCCTCCCAGGGTGCTCTCTCATCTGCCCAGAGGCAGGCAGGGGCCCCAGGAGGTGCTTCCTGAACAGCTCCTGGGAGGGCCACTCCCTGAGGCAGTAACCTTGCAAAGGTGGGGGGAAGCTCAGCTGGTATCCGGATTTTATGTCCTCTTGACCCATCCCCCATCTTCCTGACCCAACCGTTCACCACCTACACTGACTGTCCTTTGTCCCCCTCAGGAGGGGGCATCAACCTGGCAGCTTTCACTTTACCAAAGAGGGACATTAGGGCTTTAGAAGGTATTAGTGCCATCATAAGCACCTTAGAGAAAGTTTTGAAATTAAATTAAAATTAAATTAATTTATTTATTGGTACTGGGGATTGAACCCAGGCACACATTACCACTGAGCACACCCCCAGTACTTTTTATCTTTTATTTTGAGACAGGGTCTTGCTAAATTGCTGAGGCTGGCTTTGAACTTGTGATCCTCCTGCCTCAGCCTCCTGAGTCACTGGAATTATAGGCGTGTGCCACAGCATCTATCCCCTTAGAACAAATTGTAAGAAAAGACATCATCTCAGACTGAAGGATAGTCTTTTAAAGTAAACATTTTTCCTTGTTTCTCATTTAATCTAATTTTACCAAAAACTTTTGAAAAACCACTACTATGGGTGAAATTGGGTCCTCCCAACATTCAAACGTTGAGGTTCTAACCTCCAGTACCTCAGAACGTGACCTTATTTGGAAACAGCTTCAGTGCAAATGTAACTAGTTAAGCTGGGGTCACACTTCCAGAGTGTGGGTCCTAACCAACCCGGCCTGTGTCCTTATGGAAAGAGGAAGGAAGTGTGGACACACACACCATGTGCATGTGGACTCTGAGCTCGAGGGACACTTCTAGAGACCAAGGTCACCCAGGAGGCCAGCCAACCCCCAGAGGCTGGGGCTGGGGCGGGGCCCCTTGCAGCCCCCCACCCCACCCCACGTCTTGCTGAGAGCCGTAGCTGAGTCGGAATGACCCATGGCATTTTTGCCAGAACAGAGTGGTTGAGAGGTGACACCAGCAAGCCATTGAGATGATGATGGTTATGTTAAGCTGTGTATTCAATTGCATAGTAGACCCCTGCTGTCCGCCTTGGCCTGCTACTTTGGAGTTCTTGAGGGGAGAGTTCCCATTGGTTGGGGAAGTGCCGGAGGAGGGATTTCCGGTTGGTGTGTGGAGGGTCCTGGGGGAAGGCCGCATGCTTGGCGTTCTCGGGAGTGCAGAGAATAAAGGAGTTCCTGTTCTGAACCTACAAGGCTGTGTGGCAGCTCGGTTATTTTGTGCCCAGCCAGATGTGGCAATGTCTTAGGTCTGCAGGCCTCAGATCACACCCAAGAAACACCAACAGTCACAGAATCAAAGCAGATTCAGCATTTTGTGTCAAAGCTTGTATCTGCATAAATACAAAATTCTGAGACGTGGGAAATCCGGCCCTGGTAAATACAAATCACACCAACCATGCCTCTGCCAACCTGGGATTGCAGGAAAGACCTGATGATCCCCCTCCCATTTCTCACCAGCAAATACTTGCAGGAGCACATTCTGGCACATTGCAGAGACAGCCCCCTTGAGCGCCAGGCTGGGACTGTGCCCGGCGGGTTTCTCCAACCTGAGCTGCCAGCCTCAAGCGTGATGAGGCGTGTGCTGCCATGCGCTGGCCGTGGCTGTGGGTCTGCAGGGGTCGAGCAGGAGGACTTCGAGTCAATACGCCACATTTCCATTTGAGAGCAACTTGCTTGCTCTAACAAACTCAGAGAATTTTAGATGGAAGGCCATCATGTGTTTAAGCCCAAAGGAATTAATTCTTTTCTAAACAGCAAACCATTCATGGGAAAGAGAACTTGTTTGGCATTCACAACTTTTTATTAAAAATGTAATGCAGAAAACAAAATTTTTAGTTCTAATTTTTATTGTTAACATCTTAATGTATTTCTTTCCACTTACCAAAGATAAAGTTTGGACAATATTATATAGTTTTGTATCCTGTACCTTTACATAACAAAAAAACTCACATGTGGAAAACAACATTCTAAAATAGTTTTTACAATCTTCAAAAATAGTCTGTTGTCTTGATGCAAAGCAACGTTTTCAAACCAATTCTACATTGTCAGCCATAAATGTTTTTCCAAATTCTTAATCTCATAGTCTTCAAATCACAGTGCAGCATGTATTCTTCTGTGTAAACATCTGGGTAAGCAGGTGTTGAGACTTGAGATGTGGGTAGCACTGTCAACCACTGGGTCACTACTATGCAGCTTTGCATTCTGTACTTAACTTCGTGGCATTTGTTTTGGTGGAGAGTGTGAAGGAAGAACCTACCTTTCATATGCTCCAAAGGTCCTGTGTCCTCACGGGTCAGTCTGGTCTGCATCTGGGACCTGTTTCCCCACAGGGGGCAGGAGCACGTGCCAGAGACCTCTTCAGCCTTCCACGGGCTGCAGCTGCAGGGTCCTCCCACAGGCGACCGTGGCCCGTCCCTGTCCCTCATTTCCTCCAACCTTCCCAGGGTTGTTTTCATCTGCTTTGTGACCTGTTCTGCGGCTAAAATGTTCCTTGCCACATTTTTTAAAATTGATTTTTAAAATCAGAAACTCTGTGCACCTCCAGGCTATTTGTGTGAAGAGTTAGACCCTGGAGCTTCCTGCCCAGCTGAGTGACGGAGTGATCACATTGCCTGCAACCGTCTACAGTCTGGGTTCTTCCTCCCAGTGATGGTGCCAGGACTTCTTTATCACATTTGATGGCCTTTCTAGAAGCTCCAGGACAGGGTGACAGCTGGTCGGTCATGGTCATAAACACAGATCCTCCTGAACTTCAAAGTGTCCATAGCAGGTACCTCACTCTCCAGATGATGTCACCTGGCTAAAAGAGTCTTCTGTTGAGAGTGTCCTTCTCTTCCAACTCTGCCAAATGCTTGTATCAGAAAGCATTTGAAACCTTCACAAGTAGCCATAGAACAGGTCACAAATAACCACATAATGTCAAGCCTTGTCCTGTTACTCTAAGTTACTGGATTAAAGCACTGTCCCACAATGAGCCACACTTATAATCTGGACAGAGTCATAGTAGATTGTTCTTTGAATACATTGAAGGGTTTTAAAAGCACATTACTGTACACAGATGTACAGTCTACAGCAGGCATGTGTACAGGGCATGCATGTATGTATGTGTGTCCATGCATGTGCATGCACATGTGCAGGAGTCAAGTGCATGTGGGTGCATGCACATACAGTCATGTGCATGTGGGTGGGTGTGTTACATGTGCATGTGTGTGTCCATGTGCAAGAATGCATGCACATATACTCATGATGGGTGTGCATGTGCTCGTGTGTGCTCTGTGCACAGGGGCTTATCTGCTAGCACATGTGCACACGAGCCAACAGGACACAGCTCCATAGACAGTTCTGAGGAATCCTCTTGACTCAGGTTTTTTATTTTTGTTTTTTTTGGTACTGGGATTGAACTCAGGGGCACTCAACCACTGCGCCACACCGCCAAACCTATTTTTTTTTTTTTGTATTTATGTAGAGACAGGGTCTCACTGAGTTGCTCAGCAGCTTGCTTTTGCCAACATGGCTTTGAACTCACAAGCCTCCTGCCTCTGCCCCCCGGCTGCTGGGATCACAGGCGTCGACACTGCACCTGGTTTGACTCAGTTTTTTATTCCACTTTATAAAAACAGGTTTGTATATGAGAAACTTCTATAAAATAAGAAGTTTTTAGGGAAATAAAACTACAACACTTTTTCCCCACATTATTTGGCCTGCGTCTGTCAGCTCTTCACCCTCTGTGAACACATTTTCACGTGACTTTAACGACAGCTAGGCGTGTGCAGAATCCAGCTGTGCCCCTTTCCCTTGCAGTTGTTATGCATGACTTTCAACCTTCATCGTGAGCCATTGTCCTCATATTTTAATTCTAAACACTGCATGATGTTCCATTGCTATTTTATACTGTAACTACATAATGTTCCCACTGTTAGCAAGTTTATTACTGCCTTAGAAACTTCAATTTCATGAGCATCTTTGTGTATGTAATTTTTTAAAGGTTTCGTTATGTTATTTGCTGAGGATAAATATCCAGAAGTGGACTGGTGTGTCAGAGTGTGGACATTTTAGTGGCTCTTTGCAATTGCCAGCTTGTCCCCAAATAGGACTGTGTTGGTCCACTAGGTGTCCCCAACAGAGCACCAACAGACAGTGTTTCCAGTCATACAAACCATTCCTCAAGGTCCTGGAGGCTGGAAGTGGAGACCAAGGTGCCAACAGGGCTGGTTCCTTCTGAGGGCCTCTGGGCCGTGGAGGACCGTAAGTCACCCTTCCATGAGGACACCAGCCGCTGGTTCAAGGCCACTCAAGTGACCTCATTTTACCTAATGACCCTTTTTGCCTAATTTGCCTTGCAAGGCTACATTCTGAGGAGCTCAGGACTGGGACTTTAGCACATGAATCTGGGGACAGGATTCAGCATGTGACCAGTACTGCGCACTGGTCATCTCGCCTCTGACTTCCACCAACGCACATCTTCTGCAGGGCCTGGTCAGAGCTAGGGGGTTAAATGCAGCAGTAGAATGAACAGTAGAATGTTCCTTCCCATCAACCCCCTTCCTTTTAGTCCAGATTTGGGGAAAGGCCCACCAACCCCACACAGAGCAAGGGCCCTTGGCAGTGGGGCCCGAGCAACTGCAGCTCCCGAGGCACAGGCCCCAGGCCCCTGTGTCTGGGAACGAGACACCTGCCTTCTCTTCACCTCCTTCGGGCCCAGCCCGAGAGCCTGAAGCTCACTTTCCAGAAGCTTCCCTGTTCCTACCCTCACCCTCGTCGGTTCCCTTGGGAGCATCCCTGTGCTGAGTCTCTGTGCGTCATACAGGTGGTGTTGGGGTCCCCTGGGCAGGGGACAGTCCTGAGGTAACAAGGGTGCCATTCTTTCTCCCTAGAAACTTCCATATGAATCCTGTGGCAGATACTCCCAGGAGGTGTGGTGTGTCCCCACGTGGCAGAGGGCAGACCACCTGGGCTGGGAGTGGAGGCCTCGGCAGCACCGTCCAGCCTCCTCAGGCTCTGCTTGCCCCTCTCACTTCACGAGGGGAGACTGGAGGAGGATGAGCCTCTGCTGGCCTTGTAGCCCACTCTGGGGTAGAGTGACCACAGCCTCCACCTGGGAACTGGGGCTGCAGTGCCATGATCCCGGAGCCACCAGGCTGCAGGATAGACGTAAGAAGGGCCAAGGAGGCGCAAGCAGAAGCCCAGCCAGGCGAGGGCACCTGAAAGGAACCTCAGGACACCAAAGCGCCCGAGCACAGGTGTCCTTCCCAGACCCACAGCTTCCCGGCCCATCATGCCTGGGCCCAGGCGGACTCCCAGCAAAGGCTGAGAGGTTTTTGTTTGTTTGGCCAAAGCCCCCCTGCAGAGCCTGTGGAGTCAGGAATCAGCCACTGAGGGGGAGGGTGCTGGTGTCACTGTCCTCAGTCAGGGACAGTCTCCTCCAGAGGGGTGGAGCCTCTGGTTCTGCCCTGCCCTGCCCGTGACCTCATCACATTGCTCTCGCTTGACTTCAGCCAACTGCAGGGATTCCTCTGGGTCACTGAGCTGCACAAGCACTGAGGGGGAGGGGCCCACGTGGACTGTGCAAGGGGGGACCCAGTGCCTCCGGAGCTTGCGGAGCCTGATGACCGTGTCATCGTGGAAAGCATCGGACTCACTGGCCGGGTCTTCCACTGCTCTTCCCGCAGGTCCAACTGGTCCAGGAGCCTCTCCTGCCGGGCTCAGGGTCAGCAGGCACGTCCACACATTGTGCCATGTCAGCTGGGGAAGCTGGTGAGGGGGACCTTGATCCTCTGGGTGCCATCCCACCCCTCTGAATTGTCCTGCTTTCCAAAGAGCACCCCTGAGTCAGGGGCCCTCTCTGTGGTGCAGACAAGGGCAGCACACACGGGGCCTCTTGTGGGTGTCCCTCATGCTGTCCCTGGGCACCCAGCTGTCACCCAGAGCACACGGGGGACCACAATATCCTGCCCCCGGCAACCAGCCAGGACTGCGAGGCTGATGTTGGTGGAATAAGGGGAGCAGAGGCTGTAACCCGCGGGCCACTCTCCACCTGCCCCTGGCCACGTGGCAGCCATGCTCCGGGTAGCACTGGGGGCTTGAGCCTGAGCCAGACCCTGCATGCCAAGGTCACTCTGAGGCCACACCACGGGGGGACGGAGGGGTGGGTTGCCAGGACGAGGAGGCCAGCAGGCTGGACAGACGCGGGCCGTGAAGCACCTCCCCAGCGCAGACTCCCGTCCTCCTTGGGCTCCTGGGAGGTGCCACAGGCGGTGGACACCCACGGGGGAGCCCCCCACAGCTGCCTGGGCTGTCCCTGGAGAACACTTCCTCCAGGAAGCTGTGGCCTCCCCAGGTCTGTGACATGCTCCTTGTTCCACGGTGACAGCCGCTGTGACCTCACTGCTCTCTCTGGCCCACCCCTACGGTCAACCAGAGGCCTCAAGATGTTTGATTCCAAAACAGTTCACCTATGTCAGTATTTTAAAGTCATTCTTTTGGGGACTCCTGGAACCTGGCACTGACAGGTCATTGTCATGAGCTTTCCAATCACACCCTTGGTCTTCGTCTTCTCAGGTGACTTTTCTTTCTTTGCTCCTTCCTGCTGCCTCAGAGGAGGCTTTCACTCGTCTTCTAACCACGTGGCCTCCCAGCTCTTCTGCCTCAGCTCCTGATAGTTCACGCCCCACAACTGGCTCTTTCCTGTGGTTTCCTGTTTTTATTTTGCATTCGTAATGTCTTTTTACCTGATTTGATATTTTATGATTATCTTAAATCATTGGCCCATTTATTTTGATAATTCTGCTTCAGATTAGAATGCTGTCTATTTCAGGGTGGTGACTGCTGGCCCCATTATTACAACATACAAAGTCTATCTGCATGAAGTATACAGGCTAAATCACTAAACTTAGGAAAATAGAAAATTTTAATTTTAATCATGGTAAGAAACTCAAAGTCATGTTTATAATATGTTATAAAAATGTCTTGCTTTCATTAGCGTTCTTTAAATTCACTTCTTGGTTTGCTTGCTTCAATATGACATTGTACAAGTTGCTCAAAATAATAATCATAGCAATGATGTTATTAATATTAGCAATATTTTAAAACAGTCCTTTCCTTTTCTTAAAATAATTTCATGATCTTTCCTGGATTCTCAGGGCACTGTGGATGTTGAAGTCTGCTTCCTGCTGAACTTTGTATAATGTTCGTTCTATTGGAAGCGGCGTGCCAGATTAGAGCTGAACAGAAAACGCTGAAGGTGAGTGGAGATGTAATCTGGGCCGTGTGGAGCCTGCAGCCTCCTGTCCTCAGTCTCCAGAGGAGCATGTGTGCACCTCCACGCGAGTCTGTAGCTGTCTTGCCAGAGCCCGAAAGCAAGGCCTGGGGAGGTCAGCTGGAATCCTGATCGCTGTCCAGGGTCTGCAGCCACCCAGCTGGCGATGCGCCCCCTCCACCCCGCCCAGGCGCCCTGGTGACTATCCCTGACTGGGTCCTATGAGGAGCCCTCTCTGGGTGCCATTGTCTGGATCCTGTGTCCCCCAAGGAATCTAGTGTTAAAGGCTTGGTCCCCAGCATGGTGTCTGGAGGTGGGGGACATTTAGGGGGCCAGTTGGCAGGTCTTTAGGTCCCTGGGGGATTGGGGACCCCGCCCCTGCTCTGCTGTTCTGTGTGAGGCCAGCAGCTTTGCTCTGCCCTGAGCTTCTGGGTGAAGGGTTGCCTGGACACAGGGACAGAGCCGTGGGGCCCACTGGTCATGGCCGCAACTTCCAGAGCTGAGCCAAAAGAAGTGATTGTCTCAGGTGCCTGTGTGGCCACGTGAAGCTGACCGACACGGCTGGTTGTTTGTGTCTGCCAGAGGCCTGCGGGAAGGAACTGGACCCTGTTGCAGCCCCTAACAGCGGTCTGTGAGATTTCTACATTGATGAACAAGACTGGGGACTCATTTACAGACCAGGGTCCAAATTTCATTTTCTGTGACAGATCTAGGAAGGTTCCCCTGCTACTTTCCATCTCGCTTCCTCCAGATTTCTCCCTGATGGTACAATGAACCAAGAGCCCAGCACTGCGTTATTTTTTGCCAAGATTCTTGTGTTGAAACGATCGAGCCCCTGGGATTGGGACGGTGCCCCTTTGCTGGGTGCAGCAGAGCAAATGGTCGCACTGAAAACATTGCTGCTGGCCTGGAAAGAGCACGGGCTGGCATGGGCTGGGCGAGTCCGAAGCCGGCCAACATCATGCCTTGGGCAAGCGCAGCCCTCCAGCACTCAGCCGAGAATAAGACATAGTCCAGAAGCCTTTTTAACATGAAGGTGTTCATTTCACACAGGCAAACCAGCTGGTCGTTTGCTCAGAGCCAAACCCCACCTCAGGTCCAGCTCTAAGGCCTTCCTGGGTTGATTTGCCAGGCGGCAGCAGAGTAGAAGGGGAGGTGAAGAGGGGAGAGGAGAGGTGCTGATTACCCACAGGCTAACAGTGGGGAGAAAGACAGCTAGGGCAAAAAGAATATTTTTAAGAAGCAAGAGCCTCCTGGGGCCATTTGGGCGAGCACGTTCTGTGCAAGACACCCTGCTAACCTCTGAAGGCCTCGGAGCAAACTTGTGGAAATTAGCCCAATTAATAAAAGGGTTGATACAACGTACCTGTGTGTGTCTGCCAGAGGCCCGCGGGAAGGAACCTGTACCCTGGATGCAGCCAGGGGGATTGTGGGCCCGCCCCTGCCCTCTCTCACGGACAGTGGCGGTTAAGTCCTGAGCCTTTGAGACTCCGTGTCCATGGTGGAGGAGTTGGTCAGTCTCCTGGGGACGCCTGAGACAAGCTTTCTGCTCTGGACACGAGGCTGGAGGTGAGCTCCATCTGGCTTGTTTCTGAGTCCCACGGAAGCTCAGACGCAGGCCTCAGCCTGACGCTCGTCTCTGATGGCAGGACAATGAGGCTGCCTTCCCCACACACAGCTGCACTGGAGCCCACCTCGGCCCCTGAGCGCAGAACTGGAGTTTCACTTGGAACCTTGCCTTTGCACCTGGGCACTTGCTGGGATCTGATGGTGTTGATGACGTCATTCTCAGCTGGCAGTGTCACCCTATGCCACCTATCCTATGGGCCAACTGAAGAGGTGAGGGCGGTACCCCTATCACAACCAAGGAGCCGCCAGCTCCGGAGCCATCCACTAGCCATGGAACCCTCTGACAGCTGACCGCTCAGCTCAGCTGGCCAGAAGCCAGGTCCATTCCTAGAAAATCCTGTCAAAACGTCCATGTGGCCTGGGAGAAATCAGGGCACCTGACTTGTGGTACTGCTGACAAATTTCTGCTGTGAGCCTGAAAATGAGGGGAATCAAAAACGGGCCTTTCCCCTCTAGCCAGCCCCCCGCCGACTCTTGACCCGGTACCAGCAAGCCATCCCAGGACTTCAGAACAGGCCCTTCCTGGACGTGATCACTTAGGGTGAGGGCACTGACCCAGGGTGGCCTTTTGTCCAATGCGACTGCATCCCTGTCGGGGAGAAAGAGACACAGAAGGCCTTGGTCCTGGGATGAGGGAGGCGACTACAATCAAGAAACCCGAGGAGGTGAGGAGCGTCCTCCTGAGGGCCTTACAGGGAGCACTCCCCACCACAGCCTGACCCCACTCCTGCCTCCAGCACACAGGGATGTGTATTCCTGATGCTTTAAGCCACCTGATTTGGGGTCCTTTGTCACAGCAGCGACAGGAGACTAATGCCATGTGCCACCAATTATAATTTGCATCTGTGAGGTCAAAGCAAGGCTTCTCCCAGGACAGTAACTTAAAGAACCAGAAACTGTTGTTGGTTTCCCAGAATCTGAAGGGTGACCACCTCCCTTCCCAATTTGATCAGTGCCCTCACCATCCCTGCAGCTTGGCCAAGCTGCCCACTTCCACACTGCGCACGGAGGACCTAACCTTGGGCCTGCATCCTTAGACCTGTCAGAATGACCACAGTCTCCACTGGCTGGCTTAGAGACAGAGGTCATGGCTTCAGGCAAATGGAGTCCCCGAGCCCAGCCCAGTCCATTAGAGAACTAGTCTTGACCATCAAGGCCACCTGTCCTTGCAGAGTGTTTCTCTCTCTCTCTCTCTCTCTCTCTCTCTCTCTCTCTCTCCCCCCCCACAACCCCCATCAATCTCTCCCTCTTTTCAAAACATTATTTGCAGACTCAGAAGTTTTCTCTAGTAGAAATCTATTTTTACTATTTTCTACTTACTATTTTAAATTAACAGTTTATGAAATCCTGTTTTATTAAAACCCAGAAGCCTGGTCAATAAACCTTTAAAATAGTGAGTGAGATGGACCCATCTGTCCCTAGGTGGACCCCCCTTCCTTGTTTCATGGCTTCTGATGGCCGCCGGCTCTTCCTGAAAGCCCTTGGCTTGTAAATAGGTCACTGCCGTCTCTGCCTGCCACCACATGGCCCTGGCCCGCAGTGTTCAGGTTGGTTTGAGTGTCTCTCTGCTTTTAGGACACAGTTCAATAGAAATACAGTATACTACCATTCAACACGTAGCAATATCTTAAAATAAACAACAACATTCTACGATCTGTTTTCATACTGAATCTTTAAAATCTGTTCCATTTATATTCACAGGCATCTCAACTTGGACCAATTGCAAATGTTCAAGAGCAACATGCGGCCAGCAGCCATTGCTGGGGACAGTGCCAACTTAGAGATAATGGAATGCAGCTGAATGACAGCGGGGTTTAAAAGCCCATCTGTAAGTCCTTCGCTATCCCTCCCTGGCAGCTGGGTAAGGGCTGGACTCACAGCTCTAACACTAGAATCATGGGAAGATGGCAGTGTGTGACTTGCTCTCCGCTCCCTCTCGCGGATCAGATGGGTCACTGTCTCTGAGGACTCTCAGCTGCCTACCAGGGCCCGGGCATGTCACAGGAGTGTGCCATGCTGGTAACTCAGGGTCCCCCCGCCGCATCGCCAGCCTCTAAGTTTGGACTGTTGTGTGTGGAGCTGCTGTAAACACCCATGCATGGTACTTGGTGATAATGTAAGTTTTCAGCCTCTGCTAAATTCCAAGGGAGAGACGGCTGGAGCAAAGGGAGGAGTGTCTTTAGTTTTGTGAGGAAAAGCCAAGCTATCTTCCCAAGTGGCTGTGCCGCTGTGTGCTCCCACCAGCCGTGTGCGAGGGGTCCCCTGGCTTCCCTTCTGAAAAACAAAGACGAGAACAAAAACATTTTTCCTGACAGTTGCTCCAGTGCAGAGGGACCAAGAGCACCCTAACAGGGAGGACCAGGCAGGATGTGCAGAGGGACCCCTCCAGGCAACAGGACCAGCTCTGTGCTGTCCTTGGGATCTGGAGTGCCCTAAGGGCCATGTGTGGGAGGCTTCATCCTGCCTGAGGCGAGACTGGGAGGTGGTGCACCTTAGGAGGTGGGCCCCACTGAGAGGAGGTGAGCCGCTGGGTGTGTCCTTGAGGGCCCTTGGGTCCTGCCCCCTCCCGTCTCTTTTTCCTGCTTCCTGGTTGGCATGGGGTGTGCAGCCTCCTCTGCCACAGGCTCCGGCTGCCATGGTTTGCTGTGCCCCCACAGGCCCAGAGGAACAGGGCCAGCCACAGGCTGAAACCTCAGAAAACAAGAGCCAAACAAACTTTTCTACCTGATAAAGGGTTCTTCTCAGGTATTTCATCACAACAATGGAAAGCCAGCACACTCATAAACAAAGACAAGGTAAAACACCTGGCACCAAGACAACGTAAGGCACCATTGACCATGGAACCGCCCGGGGTCGTGAGTTCCTGGATCACACTGGTCTGCGGCTTCCACCCGCTCCTCCCTCACTGAGCAAGCTCCTGGATGACGCAGCCCACCTGCTCATGGTTGACAAGGACCATCCTCATGCAAATGGCTCATTGCTCTGCTACAACAGTAGCTCAAAGGAAGAGAAAGGAAGACGAATTAAAATCCAAAGAGGAGCCACTGAATTTGGGCATGGTGTTTTTATTTCTCCATAGAAAACCTGGAAAGCTAGATCCTACAAGGCCCTTCCTTCCTGCCAGGAAATTTCTGAATGTCTTACAAATACGATGGCAATGAATCCTCAGACACCCCAAAAGTACATTCCATTAGTTTCCCTATTTTATAGGTAGAGAAATTGAGATAGAAAGTGCTTCAGTAACCTGACGAGGATCACATAGCAAGAAAGGGACCGTCAAGATGTGGGCCCCAAAGCCAGGCTTCAGAGTCCAGTTCTTAACCTGTGTGACGGCTCCTGTTGGTTTGCCCTTTGCTCTGATCACATGAGAGAATGATTGGGCTGTTTTGACAGATGAATGTAAATTAAAACTAATGGATAACTCATAATGGCTGGTGAATAAATTCATTTGTTCCAGAGTTTTTCTGTCGGCCTACAGAGATCGAGGCCCCTGGGTATGAGCACACAGAGTGGGCAATGAATGAAAAACAGCGCGGCGTGATTCCAGGCCCTGGACAGGCAAGGCCTGCCTCCCCGTGGGTTAGCCCTGCAGGATAACCAGGCCATTGATTCCCTGTGGCCACCAGTGTCCTTCTCTGTAAAATGGAAAAGTAGGTTTCTCCCTAGCAGAATTCACTGTAAAACTGAACACTGTATTCAGTAGACAGTTGGTGGTACTAAAAAATAGCTCACACCCAACAACGAGAAAGACATAAACAGTTACGTCTTGTAGTTCAAGGAGAGAGACGTAAATCTCACTGCAAGTGAACCTGTGATATAACTGGGGTTGGAAGTCCACGTTGGGAGGGTGTAGAGGAAAATATGACTAATGGGGCAGTCCCTGTGAGCTTGGCCCTGATGTTCACGAGAAAGGTAACTCTCCAGCACCAGCAACCCACGGAGAGTCCAGCTATAAACAAAACAGACTTAAATGTCTGCCCTGTGGGTGCTCAGTTTCTGCCTGAAGGAGCCAGTCAAACTGAAAGAACAAATAATCCCAAGTGCTCTGAAGGAAACCCATGGAGCAGAGTGCAGGCAGGAAAGGAGGAGCAGAAACTCACAAAGCCTGGGGCAGCGGTCAGAACAGGAGAGCAGGGCTCTCCCCAGCCCTCGGGTCTGCAAGGAGGCCTGCTCCTGGCCACCTCTCAACTCGGGCCTTCTGCCCTTGCACTTGGAGGTCCTGGGTCTGGACCTCTCTTCTCCCCCTCTCTCCTCAAAGTTTCTGCTCAAGCTCCAAATCTCCCTGGTCACCCTGGGGGAGCAAACCACCAGGACCCAGGAAGAGTCCG
Organism: Marmota marmota marmota; assembly: GCF_001458135.2. Classification (NCBI taxonomy): domain Eukaryota; kingdom Metazoa; phylum Chordata; class Mammalia; order Rodentia; family Sciuridae; genus Marmota; species Marmota marmota. Next base: position 1,950,653 of record NW_025999983.1, on the reverse strand, counting down.
CTCCAGATCTTCTTCCCTTGTGAGGTCCTGGCCTGGTGGTCGGCAGAGAACATCTCCTGCTTCTTAGAGCCCGGCTTCTGAACCTGCCCCAGCGCCCAGCGAACAGCCGGCTCTGCCCACTGCCCCGCGCATGTCCCACCAGGCGAGCCCTCTGACCCAGGACGCAGCCCTTCACCTCGGCTGCGGGTGTCTGCTGTGGTTGCCCCACAAGGCAAGCGAAGGATAGTACCCACTGTATGCGTGCGTCTGGCCCAGGGCGGCGGGCGTCACTAGATGGCTGGCCAGCCCGGAGGTCGGGGAGAGCTGCCAGGCCAGGCAAGCGGGTCCTGCGTTGCGCTTCCCCGGACCCTGCGCGCTCCCCTCTGAGTACGGGACGCAGCC
>NW_025999983.1:1933919-1950197 GCF_001458135.2 Marmota marmota marmota | reverse complement strand
TCCCCGAGGTGGCCGCCTCCCGCGGTTCCACCCCAGAGTTGCAGCTCCAGCGGGTCCACGCCAGTGCCCGGACCGGATCCGAGCCCAGCCCGCAGGTGAGCGCGTAGACCCCCAGGCGGGGTCCCGGGCAAGGGGACAGGGCGGGGTCCCGGGCAAGGGGACAGGGCGCGGACGGTTGTCCCCCTCGCCGTCGCTGTGTTTCGTGGTTTGTGCGTGATCCTCCCCCGTCCCGCTGACCCAGAGGCCGCCTCGGGTCGGGGAGGGTCGGCGGTCCTAGGGGTCCCCGCCTGGGGGAGGGAGCCCGCTCTCTGCCTGACCCTCGCCCTCGGCCGGACCCTGGCCTCCCACACTCCTCTTCCCACCACCCCTTTCCAAGGTAGCTTTCTTCCCCAGGCAGGCGCAGCCGCCTTAGCCTTCCCCCCACCCCATCCAAGTGTGGTGGGAATGGGGGAGAGGCGCATCCAGAGGGGGAGGGCTCTGCGGAGAGGGCAGGTGCAGCTTCAGCCCTAGAGCCCCTGTGCTGCCTGAGGGGCAGCATGAGTACACGGGTGCAGGTGGCTGGGGGGAGGGGGACTTACAGGAGGTGAGAAAAGGACACCTGAAGGTTAATTCTGAAGCCAGAACAGGGTCTCCTTTGTTCTGAGCCTCCAGCTCCTTCCCTTCCTGACAAGAGTGGTTGGAACACAGGTGGGTGTATCTGCTGCTCAGGGAGGGTCTGGAAAGGTTGGCTTGGAGCAAGTGGGTATTGGGTAGGGGGCTGCCAGCCGGTGGCCCTGGACCCCCTGCCCCAAGCTTCAGAACCTCAGCCTTCTGCTGTGGACCTGCAGCCCCCCTGCCCTGACTCACCACAGGAAGCTGTGGAGGAGCCTCCAGGCTCACCTTGAAGCAGGTCCAATGACACACAGGACCCCACAGGCTGCTTTGCTCTAGACTTGGTCTCTTCCTGGCTGACCCCATGTGGGATTCCTGGTGCCCAGCTTTATTCCTGGACATGAGGCCACAGGAGGTCCCCAGCCCTGCATGGCCACCGGCACATCGAGTAGGCCTCTTGAGGCTGGGCAGGCTTTTCTCTAGGGCCCCTTCCTGGCCGCTGGGCAGGCCTGGGATGCTCCAGTAGGCTTTTGTGAGGTCCAGGTCTGGACACATACCCTATAGATGAAGAGAGGGTCCAAGCCCCTATGGAGAACTTTCCAGAAACAGCAAAGTTGTCAGCAGGGGCTGATTCTCCAGGATTCTGCCCTGGCCCTGCCAAGCCCCTTCAGTGAGCAGGAGGCATGAACTCCAAGGCAGGGAACCCTAGTCCTGCAAACACCAAGGGGGACAGTAGTCTCGGGCTCTAGAGTATTTTTCAGCAGGTTGCAGCCAGGTCAGGGGCAGGGCTTGCTCAGCTGGCACCCTGCCCAGGCCCAGTTAAGCTAGCGCTGGCCTGAGCCTCCTTGTCTCTCTTGGTCCCCATTCAGGTAGGCTCTCTGCCAGTCCTCCAAACATGGACCAGAGAGGGCTGCATTCATGTCTTCTAGAAGGGAGGAATCCCAAACTCAGTGGCACAAAGTGGCTCCTGCCACCAGCCAGCCTTTGCTAAGGGAACCTCTGCCCTTGCAGAGGGCTCAGCTTATCTCCTGTGAGTAGCATGCCCAACAGCCAGAGCTCTGGCACTCCTGTGCTGCCTTCCTCCGCTACCTATCCAGTACCCACCTGGGCACCAGGGGTGGACACACCATGGCAAATAGCACTATGGAACCCGGGGGTGGGGGGTTCACCTTACAGTGCAGATTTTGTCCCACGTTTCACAAATATTTCCTTTGTCTTGGGGTAGAGTTATTTTCTTTCCTATTACAGAGGTCCCTTTGTTCAGAAATCTCAGTGTTCTAGAAAGGATCATGGCTTACCAAACAATAACACCACCCCAGATCCTTCCTGGGTCTCATTTGAAGTGTCCTCATCGAGACTCAGCCTGGGCACTTGGACTGATGGGGATTTAACACAGGCCATTTTTAAAGGACTCAACTCTGAATGATGGCTCTGGGCCACACCCAGCTGCCTGAACTTTACGAGGTGTCACCTGTTGTCCCAGTGGGGTCTTCATCAGAAAAGCATCATGGTCCCAGTGTGCTAGGCCTCTCCTTCCATGTGACGGAGGCAGTAGGTGGCCCAGGTATCTGCAGGTGGCTCTTATACACCTCTGGTCTGAGCACCTTCCCAGCTCCTGGGACCAAGTACATCGTCACCTGGTGCTCCTGCAGGCTCCCAAGGAGGTGGGAAGGTGCTCAGACCTCATAAACAGGGACTCCCTGTGGTCTGCAGTGGGCTGGAGCCACCACGAGTGCAACGCACACCTGCTCGGGCTGCTTGGTAGTGCCTGAGGTGGTTCTCATGCTGCCAGCATGTGGTGGTCCTGTGTAGGTCCTGTGCTCCCAGAAACCAGGTCTGTGCCCCACGAGAGGGGACCAGATGACGGGAAGACACTGCCCCCCAGTCTCCACCCTCTGCATTCCACGACGGTGGTAGGTGAGGCTTTTGAACTAAGCTGACTGTGTTGGTTGAAGTTTTCCGTTGGTCTGAGGGTTTGCTGTTGACATTTGGAGGAATGGCCCCTTTGGAGCTGGGAGTGGGAAGGGCTGGCTGGAGGAGGCGGGGGTCCGAGGGTCCCGAGCACTGGGTTACATAATCGAACGCTGCCAGGCCTGGGGTTCCCAGGTTGTGGGGCAGGTTTTCTAAGGCCACGTGGAAAGGACCCGGGCTGTACCCAAGAACCCCTCTGGGAGTCTGCCCTCCGAGGGAAGGACAGAGTCCCTGCCCAGGGTCTGCAGCCCTCAGGGCCACATGGCTGGTTGGTGGCCTTCCCCTGGGTGGTGAAGCAGGCTGTGTGACTGGCGCTGCCAAGATCACACAGGAAGCAGGCAGAGCAGCTCCAGCCTGGGTCCACCTGACCTCCAGGTCCACAGTTGCCCCTGTGCTGTGGCCAAGCTGTGGGTGCTCCGGCCTTCCAGAAACCCACTTAGGCTTGTGTCCACTGACCCCTGAGCAGTGAGCAGATGGACGGCCCAGGACGGAGCCCATCTGCTGTGCTGTCGACGGACGATGTCCCTCCGGGGTATCAGCCAGCAGGAAGGGACCCGTGCAGGCCGAGCTGGGCCCAGCACTCTGCTGGCGAGGTGTACTCGGTCCCTTGGTGGCTGAAGTGCTGTGTTCTTCTGACTGTTCAGTTCCCCCTGTCTAAGATTTTGATCCCTGACTTGTAAATTCGTGATATTAGGTGTAGAAAAAGTCACGTTCCGTGCCGTTAGTCCTGTCTCCTGGTGGCCCTCTCTGAAGTTGCAGGAGCGACTTTGTGTGCTCGGTGGATTCCGAGTCTCTGCTTCCTGTGCCCTCCAGCCGCCAGGCATCCTCTGGTCAGAACTTGTTGAGGCCCTGAAAATTGGGCTGGCGCTGGGGCTGCATATCACAGACAGGGCCTTGGCATTTGGAGGGGCCAGAGAAGCCCCTGCTGGTATTTTGGTTCTAGTCTCATGGCTTGATTCTGCTTTGGGGGCATTTTAAACATTGCTTTTGGGCGTCTGTTTCTTTTAGCTGTAAAATGGAAGTAATGTGAACCCTTTTCTCGTGGGACTGTGCCGTGGGAACACATGGAAACACAGCAGCCTCCAAACACAGGGCTTGGTCGTGCTCTGCAGAGCTGAAACCTGGCCAGGAAGTCAGCAGCGGGATCACTGTGTGACCCTAATGTGATGGACACATGGCCAAGATTTGTCCAGCCCCCCGGGTGCCAGCACCAGGAGCAAGCCCTGACGCGGGCCACAGGCTCTGGGTAGAGTGACGTGGCTGTGTGGGGCCTTGGTGGGGGGTCTGGGTGGGAAATCTCTGACGCTTCCTCCCAATCCTCTGTGCACCTCAGATTGCTCTGCAGAAATAAACCCTATTTACCAAAAATAACAATAAAACACAACTCGTTGATAAAACACAACTTTATTATAAGAGGGGAAGGGGGGCTAAATAGGTCAGTTTTTGCTGAGCAAGGAAGGGTTTTAACAGCCAACTGACCCATGATGACCAGCGAGTGAGTGGCTGGCAGGGACACTGGTCATCTGTGCAGCGAAGGCTTCTCCTGAGAGCAGCCCCCACCCAACAGCAAGCTCTGACTGCCACTCTTTAAAACCACGCACAGCACGTGGAACAGGGACCCTAGACTTATCCCCCTCCACCAAGTGCAGGTTTCCTCCTGCTGTGGAACTCTCCTTCTTCTGTAAGTGAAGCAGGACATGCACAAGGTAGACTTAGCAAGGACCGGACAGGGTGGCTGTTCAGAGAATCCAGTTGTGAGGTCCAGAGCACACTCACTCTGCTCCCAATGCAGGCTTGGTGAGCAGTCTCCGAACTGTTCCCAGAGACTCTTTGGCCTCTTGGCCCCAAGATTTGCTTACACGGAGATCTAGGAACCTTGTCAGAAGTTCTGGGCCAAATGGTGCTTTGGCCTTGACACTACTGCTGCGTGGAGCAGGCAGAGGCCTGGGGGCTGGTGGAGCTGTAGCCCCGGACTGCATGGGGGAGAGGAGACCCTGAAGCCACAGTGCAGGCTGGAGATGGCCAGGGTGGGCCCTGGTGGACATGCTGGTGGGAGCATGGCTGGGAGGTGCTGATGTGCTTGGAAAGTGGCGCCATCTGGGTCCCCCGTGCAGGCCTGTGGTGGACTCCCAGGGGCAAGGGCAGTGCCTAGAGCCCATCAGTAGCCCAGCAAATATCTCTTGGATGAATGGAGGCATGCAGGTTGCTGAGGATGGTGCGACTGCAGCCCCTGTGGGAGCAGGTGTCTTGCTCACAGGCTCTTGTGTCATGGCCAGGAGCTTTGGGTTCAGCACGGGGGCAGAGCCTACTTCCTAATGAACCTGAGTCGGGAGCAGCCAGCCTTCCTCCCCTCCCTGCAAACACGCCTTGGGTTTCAGGAGGGTCACCCTGGTGCCATCAGGGGCCCACTTTGCAGAGACGACAGTGAAAGGCATCAAGAGCCAGTCTACCTTTTATTGTCCCCGGGCATGGCCCTAAACAGTGCTGATGGCAATGCCCCACCCCATCCCCCCCTTTCAGGAAAGGCCCTAGGGCTCCTCTTGGCCACCTTCCTGAGGCTGGCCCCTCCAGGTGCGAGGGCTACAGGAGCTGCCCTGTGCCATACAAACAGGGTCTCTTGGAAAACTACAATGGGTTTTCCCATGACCGTGTCCCAGGGACTGTGACACAGGACGCACAGGCAGTGTGGGATCTGCACACAGCTGAGGGACTCAGGTGCAGCAGCTCAGGGCCCCGCCATCCCTGCTGAGCATGACCACAGTGACCACAGGTGGTGTGCGTGTGGTGTGCTGGCCACAGCCCCCCCTGCTGAGCCCGGCACCAGCTCACAGGCTGGACGCCCCTCCACCCCTATTCCCTGGGCATCAGGCAGCCTTTGGCCAAATATATCTTACTTTCCAAAATGTGTCTTTCTCCTGAGCCACAGCTCCGGGTCCTGTGAATGGGAGGACGGGAGTGACCGGCAGCTTCCCAGGATGGACACCAGCGAACGGTGGGTGGATGGGTGTCTGTTCAGGTAACCTGTGCGTGTGAAAGTGTGGGACTTGTACAAGGCATTGAAGGCCGGCATGACAGGTGTGTGTGTGCAGGTGTGGGCAGCCCGGTGCCCAGAGGGCCCTGTCTGTCCGGCTGTCTGTCTGCAAGCCTCGTGTGCTCTGGCCCTCTGGTCTCTCAGAGTGGGCACCCATCGTGGGCCGCCTATCCACACCGCGTATCTTCTTTCTGGGTTAACACCCCCAGTTAACAGCTGCTGCAGCCTGGGTCACACCTGGGGTGCCAGGACCCAGCAGGCAGAGAATTCCAAGAATCTGCCCTCTGGGTGACAGGGAGAGTCCCTGAGCTGAGACCAGCAATAAAGGACTTGGGAGGGCAGAGGCTGATCCTCCCTGGAGCCAGCTGGCCCTGCTCTCCACTGCTCCCGCCCTGCCCACCCCTCGGCTTCCTTCCAGGAGGCCAAAGCCTGCACTCTGGGTGCACCCCGAAAGCCTGTGGGGGAGGAGGGGCCTGGGCACAGGATCCCGAGGCCGAGACGGGAGGGGTGGGACTGGGACAGGTCCTGCTCCACCCGCGTAGATGACACAGCCCAGAGCCTGACTCCAGGGGAGAGGGTCAGGAGGGCCAGTTCAGGCCAGGGTCCACCCTGGTCCTCAGGTCCCCATGCTACTCATGTCCCCCTCAGCCGTCCTCAGGTCCCCAAGCTGCCCAGGGACCCCACACCCTGTCCTCAGGTCTCGTATGCCAGTCCCAGAGTCCCCGCGCCCTGTCTCTGTAAGCAAGGACGTGGCAGAAAGCGGCGGTTCTCGTCCTCCTCCCTTGGCCTCTCGGACGCTCAGATGTGCTCAGCTCACAGCCGCCCGCCTCTCTCAGACATGGCTGCCCTGGTCCCTGTAGCAGACGGCTGCCGCCTTCCTCCACCCCTTAGAAAATGCTGCCCTCTGACCAGGGCACCCATTCCACCCCTAGTGATGGGTCCAGAGGCCTGGACACTTAAGTGTCACCCGAGGGGCAGGTGACCTGGGCTCTCTGTCACTTGGCATGGTGCCTGGAGGCAGACCCTGGTCTTCTGTAGGTCCAGGAGAGGAGCTGGCCCCTCAGCGGCTCTGCAGTCCCTGTCCTGTGGGGGCAGCTCCTGCCCACGGCACTCCCACCTGCAGGGAAGGAGGGTGGCCAGCCAGGTGAACAGGGATGTGAATGTCACACCTGCTGACCTCTGTCCACAGCAGGGCTGACCCCTGTGGAACCTCTCTCAGCCCTGCCACCGCGGTCAGTTAGAAAGGCAGAGGCAGCTCCAGGGGCAGGACAGCCAGGGCTGTGGGGGGCCCGTCCTGCTCGTGGGACCTTGGGTGGTCACTGGGGCCGAGGGGCCTGATCAGGTCTGAGTGGGCAGGAGACAGACACCAGGCCCTGCCCATGGTGCCGGCACAGTCCCTGGGCGGCTCTTTCCCGCGGGCAACCTCGTCCCCAGCCCCTAACGTGAGCCGCGACTCAGGACTGAGGATTGAGGACTCCCCAGCCCGGGGCCTCCGGCACCCTTCTGGAAGGTCCTGCCCAGCCCGGAGGGTCCAAGGGAGGTTCGTGGGAGTCGGAGCCCACCCGCGGATGCCCACACGGAGCCTTACGGACCTGCGAGGTTGCGCGAGTCCGGCTCACGACTGGCGTATTGCCGAGAACCTCGAGGGCTCCTGGGTGCAGAGGCCTTGGAAGAGTGGGAGGCCGGCCCTGACTCCTGGCCCTGCTGGGGAGGCTTCAGCAGGAGGTGCTGTGGGAAGCCCTCACGTGCTCAGAAACCGCGGGCAGCGGGCTCTTCTCAGCAGGTCCCCTGTGGAGGCGGTGGTCAGACGGCAGCTGGGGAGGGCAGAGTGGGCACAGGACAGTTGGGGAAGTGACAGGTGTGCAGGTGGCGGGGAGGTGCTACACGAACCTAGACCCCCACCCTGAGGGGGTGCTGTGGCCTAGAGCGAACCCTGACTGAAGGTCCTCACCTGCGGCCGGGACAGCCGGGGAAGGGTCCCTAGAGCCGCCAGCGGTGCCGAGAGGACCTGCGTGTGCACGCACCCCTGCACAGGCGGCCCTCACGTGCGTGTGCACTCAGGGCACCCACACAGCACGTGCACACGGGCGCTGAGCCCCCTGCTGCGGCTGGCTGGGGCTGAGGACGTACACTGCCTGTGTCCTCCCTGTTGTAGGACTTGCCCTGCATTCCGATGGCTTTATTGAGATATGATTTACATTGTATAGAATGCCTTCCTCGTCAGTGAGCGATTCAATACATTTCACCAAATTTAAGGGTCGTGTAACCGTTGCCACCCCCAAACAACACTTGCCTTGTTCCTGTCACCCCCAAACAACACTTGCCCACGGGCAGTCCCTCCAGCCAGGCAGCCAGAGCTTCCCTGTCACCGTGGACACGGCCATCTCTGGACACCTGGTTAGTGCAGTCCCCACATGTGGCCTGTCCTGTTGGCTGCTGCCCTCTTGGTATGGCAGTCTCAGTCCGCCACGGGAGTTCAGAGGACCCCCTTCCTTTGTCTTTCTGAAAGGTATTCCCGCGTTGCTTTTTCAAAGCCTATCCCTCATGGGCGTAAAGAACTGAGAAGCTTGAGTTCTAGAACATTCTCAGCAAGCCCATCTACAAGATGACACCCACTGTCCAGAAGAAGGGAGAACTGGGTAGAGGAGGACTGAGTGCCCGCCTGGAAAGAGGCCTGGCATCTGCCTTGGCATCTCCATGTGGAGCCCCTCACACCTGAAATCCCAGCCGTGGCCAGTAACTGACCAAGAGCCCAGGGGACAGTGCACCCCGTCAGCACGGGGCTCCGGTGGCCCCACATCTGTGCACCAGCCTAGTTTGGATCAAGGATACTTGGAAAGCACTGCGTTTGGCCGGGAGGTGTAGGCTTCCTGGCCTCTCTTCCTAGCCCTGCGGTGTCCCAGCTATCGGCACAGTCACTTTGCATCAGGCATTATAAGTCACCTCAAAGTGATAGTTATTCACAAAATGAGTGCCATTTTAAGCAAGGAGCTTGAATGTCACCAACTTGGGACTCTGGGCAGTGTGTGGAACCCATTCCTGCAGATAGCAAGGGAACTAACTGTACCTACAGGTGCTGTGGATTTGGGGTATCTTGCCATGTTTCTGTTTTCTCAAAGGACAGAAAGCTGTTGTCTTCTTGATGAAGTGTCCCCTGACTGTCCCTCAGAGGTGTTGCTGGGCGGCAGGGCATTCTGGGTAGCCCGTGCAGCTCTGGGTTCTGGGCCTGAGACATGCCACTGTGCCGGGGTCCATGGATCGTTTATCAGTGACGACACACGTTTCTCTTCCTTTTGGCTCGGAGAAGACACCACCTATGACACATGGGCACCCACACCCACCACAGGGCTCTGTGGCCGTTGACCACCCCCGCCCAGCTGTCCTGGCTCTCTCCCCGATTACTACCTCCTGTGTTCCCACAGCCTCGGGGGCCCCAGGGGCCCTCCTGTGCTCAGACACTGCAGGAAGACAGTAGCTGCTGTCTTCTGAAATGCTGGGGCAGGCGACCATCCACCTCCTGACCAGCATCCAGCTAGCAATTAGCCTGAAGTGATGATCAGAACCCAGTGTCCATCTTCCGGAGCAGTTTGCCTTGGCTGAAGGGACGTGTGCTCTCCTGTGACGAGGAGCCTTGCATTACCCTGCAGAGAAAGCAGGCCCGGGCGGGAGGGCTCAGCCTGAGTGGAGGGGGCGGTGGGCAGAGATGAGGTGGAGCCCCCTGTCCCTGGGCCTTCTAATCTTCCAAAGCCCTGGATAGCCCTGAGGGTGCTGGAGTGTGGACCTCCTAAGACCAGCCAGCTGCCCCTTAGGACCCTCCTGGGTTCATCCACCAGCAGCCTCTCAGGATCAGTAAGAGGGACTTCTCCAAGGAGGTCCTGAGACTTAGGGACGGGAAAGAGGCTCCCCAACCCTGGCTGAGGACAGAGGTCCACAAGCCAGACCCATGGGTCCAAAATCTCCTGGACCTGAAATGCCCCCAGTGTTGGCTGCCCCGGCCAGTGGCCTCCTGGGGCCCCTGTTAGTGCCTGGAGAGTCCACGGTGGCCTCAGACTGATGGCAGAGATCCCACTGCTGGCTTCTGAGAGTCCACACCCTCATGTGCCTGCCATGGCCCACTTCTAGCTGTCCCGGCCTACTGCAGGGGGCCGATGAGCTGGCTCTGGCCAGAGGAGTCCTCAGCTCCCAGCTAGCGGAACAGAAAGGGCCCCACGGCAAGGTCCCTCGAAGAGCTGTGACTTCAGCACGTTCCTAACTCTGTGGCCAGTACAAGCAGGAGGTGTTGTCCTGGGACTAGGGCACGTTCCTCTCCCGTTGCCTCTTGTCCTCCTGGCCCTCCTGCTGCTCCAGTGACCAGGGGCCACCCTGGTTCTGGAGTCTGTGTCCAGGGGTCTGTGTGGCCCCTCTGTCCTCTGAGAGCTTCAGGGGACATCTTGTGGTGCAGGGGTCCTGGCCCTTCCTATAGGGGCCACACAGTGGTCCCTGTCTGTGGCCTGGAGTGGAGCTGCCCCTGCCCCTGCCCCTGCCCAGGTACAGTGAGGTGGCCACAGGACCGTGCATCCAGTCATCCTCCACACGCCCAGCTCCCAGCCTGACCCTTGTCCTGCACAGCCACCAAGTTCCTGGCCCTTTACGGCGAGTGCCAGAGACACCAGCACAGAAGGCACAGCTGGGAGTGGGAGGCCAGTGTCCACCTGAGCTGATGACCAGGGGAGACCAGAGACGGTGGTGCGGAGATGCCACCCAGAGGAGGCGGGGCTCCAGCCGCTCACTCCCCCTGGACAACCCTGACTCCTCTCCCCTACAGGAGCTTGGCCGGCAGAGGCTGGTCCTGAGAGAGGCTTGTACGCAGCCCAGTGGAGCCAACCCTGGGGACAGCAAGATGACCTCAGAGCACAGGGATGTCCTCGTGCTGCTGCCCGCCCAGAAGCAGTTGCGACTGGCAGTAGGGGTGAGCAGGGCATGTGCCCAGGGGGTGGCCAGGAGAAAGTTGGGTGTGTGTCCAGAGGGTGACTGGGGGACAGTGGGGACCACATGTCCAGAGAGTGATATGGGGACAGAAGGAGCTGTGCACTGGGGGCACCTGGACTAGGGGAGACATCAAATGACCGCTTCACTATGATGCGGGCCACTGTAGCATGCTGGGGCTGAGAGCTGCCCAGTCCCCTTTAGCGTCCAGAGTCCTGGGCTGCCTGGCCCTCCCACAGCGTCCATGCCTCCCTGGGTTGACCTGTCTGATCCCTGGGTGTCCCTCCTGTGGGGGAAGGTGGACTGGAAAGGCCGATGAAGAAACGGTGCCTCGGGAGCAGGAAACTGGAGGCACAGTTCACCCGGGACAGCGGCCTCCCTCTGGAGGCCCTGGGTGGCTCTGCGTGCCCCTCCGCCCTGCTGCCCTCTGGTCCTGCCCTGTCCTCCACACTGGGCTTTAGGGAAATGTTGGCTTCTCCGCGTTTTCACTCCAGGGCCCCTCTGAAGTCCCTGCATCGTCATCGGGCTGTGACTGTCACGGGCAGGGCCTTTCCCCCGGGACCCCTGCCTCTCTTCCCACTCTGCAACCTCTGCCCCACCCTTCGGCCTCCCCCTCCACTTGGTGAGGACCCTCATGGCCGGACCATCCCCCTGGGGATGATGGATCACACTGTCACCCTCAGAAGTGGGACGCCCTCCCTGGCTGATAGAAAGCCCCTCCCCTTCAATCTGAGGACAGCGCCGAGGGCTGTGCCCAAAGTCACCAGAATCCCCTCAAGACAGCGTCTGGTAGGAGAACTAAGAGCTAGGAGCAGCGCTGGCCGGCCCCAGAGGAGGCCTGGCCCGCAGGAAGGAGCCGGCGTGGTCCAGGGACCCCGGCCACGGCCTCCACAGACGGCTTTTGGATCGAACTTCAGGTTGTAAAACCACATAAAGGAACGGAAGGCTGCCAGATGTCGCTGGAGACCCTGTAGCTCTGCACAACCTGGTCACGTCCTGGCACTTAGGGTCTGAGAGGGACACTAAGGAGCAGGCCGTCTCCTTGGCACAGATGACCTCCAGCCAGCGCGTGACCCTTCTGCGAGGACTTTGGCATCCTGTGTGGATGCAGTCTCGACGCCTGCAGCTCCTCCCTGCCGTCCATCACGGGGCAGTGTTGCCAGGTCATGGTCCTCAGGTCACTGTGACCTCAGGGACAGCAGGGTCATGCGGTTTGCTGCAGACCCGGCCCTTCCCCACTCCCTGCCCTGGGGAGGAAGGGAAGTGACCGGGCTCGGGCCCTGAACTAATCCAGGCACTCACTAGTCCAGGTCCAGGGTCCCTGCGGTTGGCTTCCTTCTGGGGCCCCTCTGTGCGAGCCGCGGCAGCCTAGGGGAGGCTCTTCCCTCAGGCCGTCTGAGCAGACGGGAAGAAGCTGTCGGTTCCCAGCTTTAAGCTGGACCAGGAAGCAGTCCTTTCACCTTTGTAAGCTTGAATGGTGATTGAATTGAAATGATGGTGTCTGACAGAGTGACAGGTCCCTCCAGGGGGAATTTGTTGAGTCTCCTTGTGGACAGCTTGGTGCTCTCTGAGGCAGTGACGGGCTGTGACATCACGGTTCAGGTCCCCCGGGAACCTGGTGTCTGCCTGGGGCTGCGTTTCCGTAGGAAGTGCTGGCACTTAAGTTTGTGGCAGTGCCCCAAGCACTGGGGTACCCACCTGAGCAGGGGATGTCAGGGTCCTGGGGCCCTCTGAGGCATGCAGTGGACATGCTGGGGCCTCCTCCTGTGTGACCAGGGCGTCTTCTACCTGTTTCCCTCCCTGAACTGCACTGTGAGATTCAGCCGGAGGCTGCACCCAGAACACAGTGTGAAGCCCTGGGTGAGGTCACGCTCGGGGCTTCATGGAGCGTCTCCTGCTCCTACCTCCCCAGTCGGGCCCTCTGCTTGGCAAGGACACAGCTGGCCAGCCCTCAGGTGCGAGCCAGGCACTGTGGACCGTGGGAGCCATCATGGGAGTCCATGTACCCCGTGTGTGGCCCAGTCCAGTCATTAGAAGAGCGTGGGCTGAGAAGACCTTCCCAGTGCACGTCCCAGTCCTGGTGGCCCTCGCCATGTTAACGGATGCTGATGAGCCAACCTTTTAGTAACTTGTCATCGAAAAGCAGGAACAGGCGGTGCAGCTCTGGTGACACCGAGGCACAGGTAGCAGACGGCCAGGTCACGGGGCTCTGGGTTTCTAGTGGAGGCCAGGTCAGGGGCCTCACAGGGGCCCGGGGCCACCGTCACACACCTCTACCATAGCCAGCTGGCACACAGGGTCTCTCTGAGTCACCAGCAGGAGATGTGTGGCTGTCCCCCAGCAGAGAGGCACAGGGGTGAGGACAGCACTGCCAGCCTGGAGCTGAGTCTGTCAGGAAACTGAACAGAAGCAGTGGCTGCAGGTGCCACAGTGCTGTCCGCCCGCGTACCCGGTGGCATCTGAGGGGATTCCACGCAGGAAGCTCAAGGACAGATTGGAGCAGGGACGTCACTCAGACCCAGCACGGGAGCTTCTATAGGCTTGGAGTCAATAAATAGGCATAAGGGGTTGGCACGGGAAAGGGGTTTGAGGAGATCGCTGTGAAGAGTCCGTCAGGGAGCCACGCTGGGACCACGTGAAGCAGACCGCAGGACGTGCCGTCGAGAGAGTCCTCACCTGCGCGCCGAGGAATGCACCCTCCTGGGCAGCAGCATGGACACTGGCCCTGGGCGTGAGGCCTGCCCAGTGGTGTCTGGGGGTGTAGTGTAGGATTCCCCAGGGCCAGCTGTAGGAGTCGTGTACCCGATGACTAACGCTGGCTGAGGCACAGACTGCACGGTGAAGCGTGTCCTCGGGGGCCTGGGGCCTGGCTCAGACTGTGCACAGGGACTGCTAGTTAGATCTGCAGAGCGCTGGGCAGGCAGTGTGTTCCTGAGTGTTGTCAGCCCCTCCTCGGCCCCCTCCCTTGAAAATCAGGTGTCTTCCCCATGCACAGATGCCCATTTCCGGGGTGGTCAGGGCCATGTTTGCGTGGGGTAAGGAGGATCTAGCAGGCGGGCCCCCAGGTGGTGCACAATATGGGGAGGGTGGAGGGTGCTCTGTCCAATCCAGGGGCACCCCTCCATCTCCCTCTCCCAGGCAGCTCTGTGGGGTTGTGAGTGACCTGGCCCTGAGCACAAGCCACTGCTCACGTCCTCAAGCGGGGTCCCCTGAGCCTGTCCAGGGCAGTCCTGGACGCCCTGAGCACCACCCCTGTTGCAGGTGAGGGCCACGGCGCGGGAGCTGTTCCAGCAGGTGTGCAGCGTGCTGGGCCTCCGGGAGGCCCGCTTCTTCGGCCTCAGCGTGGTCAGAGGTGAGCTGTGCTCCCGTCCCCACCTTCAGGCCCTCCTGCTCCCCCCACCCCACCCTGTTGTTGCTGGGCTTCTGGGGTCAGGCTCTGGGCGGACTACCACAGACAGGGTGTTGGGGTGTGTCAGTGTGTGCAGCGTGTGCACGTGTGCTGCAAAGTGGGTGGTCGGTAGTGTGCAGTGTTCTGAGAGTGTGCGGTGTGAGGTGTGTCTGTGCGATGCCTGTGGCGTGTGGCGTGTGTACGTGTGGTGTGACCATGTGTGGCCTATGGTGTGTGCTCGTGTGGCGTGGTCATGCATGGCCTGTGGTATGCGATGTGTGCTCGTGTGGTGTGTCCGTGTGTGGCCTGAGGTGTGTGCATGTGTGATGTGTAAGCCTGTGGTCTAAGGTGTGTGGTGCTCACATGCGTGTGTGATGTGTACATTTCTGTGCACCAGCACATGCGGATGACACAGCTGCCCGCTCAGCCTGCTGGGCTCTGTCAGGTGGGGAGTGTGACAGTTTCGGGGCCAAGGTGGGTGCCTGTGCAGACGCAGCAGCCTGATTTCAAGGACCTGAGGGTGGGGCCTGGGAGTGCCGGGCGGGTCCCCAGGAAGGAGGTCGGCCAGTCACAGTGGGCAGGGGAACACCCCACATGCTGTAGGACGGGGTGCTTCTCCCTGGTGGCCCAGAGGTGCTCGGCTTCCTGCTGGTTAGGGACTCCCCAGGCCTTAAAGCGAAGAGTGAATCAAAGCCCTGGTGATACCGTGCCAGGCCCCGGGGGGCCGCCCCTGCAGGGGGCCAGAGCCCGCAGTGTGAACACAGCCAGCAGCTCAGGACCTTTGTCCTTCTGATTGAGGCTCAAGGTCCATACCGTGAGCTGCCCACACCTTAGGGACCAGCTCACAGGCCTTCAGCATGTGTGTGTACCATGGAGCACACACCTGTGAGGTGGACGAGTCACGGGAGGCCCTCAGCCAGGGTCAGCCCAGGTCGAGGCCTTGCAGCAGAACTGCCGAGGCTCGGCTCCTGCGGGCGGGCACAGTGGCCACTGCGAGGAATCCAGGTGCACACACAGGGATTGTTGGGAGTGTCGCAGGGCAGGTAACCAGCTGGAAGGCAGCCACCTCCACCAGACCTGTCTTCCATCTCCTCTCCTGTTGGCCATCTGAGATGGCCTGCCACCAATCTTGCCGGCCCCAGGAGCAAGTGGGCAGGGCAGGTTAAGGAAGAAATTGGGGTTCCCTGCTCCCAGGTGAAGACAGGCTCTCCCTCCTGCACATGGGACCTGCCGAGGCCGAGGCTCCAGCCCACTGAGCTTGTCCATCTTGGAGCTCAGCCCAGGGCCACTGGCACCCTTCATGGCCAGAGCCTTACTTGGGAGACCTGGACTTTTGAACAGGACCTTGGATTCCTTGCTTCAGTTGCCTCAGGCGTGGTGACTTGTGCACACTTTTGGTAACACAGCAAGGGACGGGACCTCCACCGGCAGCCGGGGCTTGGCAGTAGGGAAGGTGGGACACAGACAGAGACCGGGCAGGCCCCACCTCCCTGGCCAGCAGGAACGCGTGGGTCAGCTCCTCAGTCCGCCTGGTGGCTTTGGGTGTCCTGCCGTCTGCACTAGATAGAAGGCAAGGGCTCTGCGGGAGGCCTAGGTCTTTCACTCCTTCAGAGGCATTGGTTGGGCTCCAGGGCGCCCTGGTGCGTCTGTGGCCTGAGAGGACAACTCTCTCTGGGCAGAGAGGTGGGGAGGCCTCCGAGGTGGGCAGGTCCTCATTGCCATTCCCAGTCACTGGGACATACCACGCTCTTGGCTGCACTTCCTAAGTGTCCCAGTGTGTGGGATCACCAGAGGGACTGGGCTTCAGGGGATGCGTGTGCAATACCCCTCGACAGGGCTCCATGGGACCCTTGGCCACAGGAGCAGGAGCTCCCAGAGGGTCCTGGGGCTTTTCCAGCCCTCCCTGCTGCCCAGATGGTGGGGAGTGAACAGGAAGTCACCAGGCACTTGCTCCTAGGGCCATCTGCAAGACCTCGGGTGCCGGTGTCTGTCCAGTCACCAGGGGCAAGAGGAGACCTCCCTTTGGGCCTGAGTGACTGCAGGCTTGTTGCGGGCCCTCCTGCCTCAGGAGGCTGGAGTCACACTTGGAGGGGGCTTCAGGACTTTAACATGTCATTTTTTGGAGCAGGTTGAGGTGACAGCAAAACTGAGCAGAAGGAAAAAGTATTTTTCATGTACGTCCCACCCACAGTGTCCACATCCCAGCAGGAACCTACAGGGACACGTCCGTGTCACCCAGAGTCCACGGTGACATGAGGCTCACCCCTGGTGTCAGACACTGTGCAGTGCCCTCGGTGTCACCCAGCAGTGCCATGGCCCTGAAGCCCCTCCC
>NW_025999983.1:1926286-1933587 GCF_001458135.2 Marmota marmota marmota | reverse complement strand
CCCCACCACCGCGGGTCCTCTGCTGAGTCCCTGCCCTGTCCCCAGTGCTGCCCCTCCAGACGCCTCTCCCTTGGTGACAAGCAGTCACGTCGGCGCCACGCCCTCGACAGCTGGGGGCTGAGTCCTCGTCATCAGTGACTGACCCTCCACTCTCTGGATGTGCCACAGGCTTTCCTAGTCACCTGCCAAAGGACATCTCGTACAAAGGACAGTTTGCTTCCTTCAAGCAAGAAAATAAGGCCTGACTCAGGAGGTGACCTGGTCAGGGAGGCAGGGCTGTCTGACCCCAGGGCAGAGACCATCTTCCCAGAGAGCCAGGGACCAGGGTCAGGGCTGGCCAGACTCAGGCCGTGGGGGAGAAGCTGTGCCTCCGTGGGGGCTCAAGGAGGTCTCTGCTGGGACCTTCCAGTCCAAGAAAAGAATCTCAGATGCATCAGGCTCCGCACCACGAAGAGCGTCACTGGACAGCGGAAGGCCGAGGTCGCTCAGAGCAGATGGGCTCTCGGCCGCCAGCCGGGCCGCAGGGTTCAAAGTCTGATGTGTTAGGGACAGAATTGGGAGAGATACACGTGACCCTGGTGGCTCCTGGGGTCCTCTCCCGCCTGTGTCCTCTCTGCCTCCTTCCCGGTGTCTTTGCATTGCTGTCCCTCTGTGCTGCATGTCCATGTTCCGTTTCTGGTGGAGCAGGACACCCTGGAGACTCACCTCAAGTTGAGCAGTCCCTGAGGCCCGGGGGTCAGGGCTCTGACATTGGGGGACACAGCTCAGCCCCTAATTCCTGGCCCTGGTGAGCCTGGGAACTCAGCTGGACCCCAGCCCGCTGTCTGTCAGGTCTGTGGGGCTCTGGGGGAGACAGAGGCAGGCCAGGCAGAGTCGGGAGGCCTGGGCCCCCAGCCCTGGCCCCCGGGGAGCCTCTGGACATTTCCAGGCACACTCAGCCCTCTCTCTACCTGGGCAGGACTGCTGGTCCCAGTGCCATGTCCAGCCGGGTGTCTGAAGGTGGCAGCTGGACTGGGATGTGCTAAGTGGGCAGAACAGGGTAAAACTGCCAGGGACAGCCGGTGACACTGGCCCGCAGCACACTGCCCTCACCGTCGCCCAGCAGCTCCTCGGTGGCTCCCGGGGGACGTTTCCTCCCCAGTTCACTTGGAGCTGTGCACCTCAGGCCTTGGCACGGAGCCTGTGACCGTGGAGGGAGCCCCCAGCCTCCCCCTCCAGCTTCCACAGGAAGCCCACTGTCCTGCCCCAGTGTCACAGCAAGGCTTCCCTCAGCAGAAGCGTCCCCAGCACCCCTCCCAGCCACTGGGCCCACGGTGCACTTGGTGGTGGGCGTCTGTTGGAGTGGGCAGGTTAGAGGGTCCCTCTTGTTCTGTGGCTGGGCCAGGGAGCCTGGGGTGCAGGGAAGGTCTGCAGGCCCCGCCGCTCACCCTCATGCCTCCCGGAAGGCTGTGAGTGCGCCAGCCCTCCCTGGGAAGGCCATGCAGGTAACCAGCAGCGGTTGACAGGGCTGTCCCCACAGCCAGCCCCAGGGAGCAGCCCGTACCAGGTCAGCCAGAGGAGGAGCTGCCCCGGCTCGAGGCCCTCGGGGGTGAAGGTGCGTTGCTGACGAAGCCCTTCCTTTCTAGACAATGAGCACGTATTCATGGACTTGGAGCTGAGGCTCAGCAAGTACTTCTCAGAGGACTGGGAGAGAGGACCGCGAGTAAGTGGGCTGCGGCCAGGCTGAGCCGTGAGGGCCTGCGGCAGGAGTGCGCCCGAAGGCCCCTCTCCCTGCTGGGCCCCCGCCTCATCTGGGCGTGTCTGGCAGGCACAGTGCTGTCCCCACGTCCTCGGGCAGGCTCCCTTCTCCCCTTGAAAGAGTAGGATGAGATACTGAGTGTCGCAGCTCCTAAAACCCCGGGAAGGCCGGGCGCAGGGAGATGCCCAGGCCGCTCTTCCTCACCCTCTCCCAACAGGGAGGCTGGAGGCCCCGGGCGCCCTTCGTCACCTCCCTCAGAGTGCAGTACTACGTGGAGAACGGGAGGGTCATGAGGTAACTGCTCCTGGTGTCCAGGACCTTGCCTGGAAGGACACCCAAGTCACAGGGGCCAAGCCGTCTGCGTGTGCCTCAGAACAGCCATGTTGGTGCAGTGTGGGGCCTGACTGGGCCTTTACCTGTGCAGACGTGGCAGGAGGGGTTCCCGGGACTGGGGCGGTGGCCTCCCTCAGATGGCCGCCTCAGAGCTGGCAGGACAACCAGGAACCCTGATGTTCAGCAAGACAGAGAGAGGGCTGGGGACTCTGAGAAGGCAGATGGTGGCTGATCCCAGACGGGGCGGGGGGAGGGTGCAGGTTCTGGGGAACCGGGAGGTGGGCTGAGGGCAGTGCCCAACTGTATTAGGAGACCTAGGGGAGGCCCCCTGGGCAGCCCGCCTTGTCCTGGAGCTGTGGCCGGCTGACGGCACTGGGCAGTGGGCTCGGGGAACCGGGTTTGGTGCCGCGGCGCCTNGGTGCCGCGGCGCCTGAGCCCTCGGGCAGGCCCTTCCCTCCGGGGTCCGGGCTGCTGAAGGCTGCAGCCAGGCCTGGCTGGGCCCCGCTGGGGGCGGCAGCTCTCTGCTCACGGAGAAGGGTGCGCCCGGCACTGCCCTGTGTCAGACAAGGCTGTGAACAGGGGAGGCTGGGTGCCCTGGACCCCACCCGGCTCTGCTGCCTTCCAGTGACCAGGTGGCCCGGCACCTGTACTACTGCAGCCTGAAGGAGCGGGTGCTGCGGTCCCAGTGCGTGCACAGGGAGGAGGCCTACTTCCTGCTGGCCGCCCTCGCGCTGCAGGCCGACCTGGGCAGCCACCGCAAGCCGCCGCACGTGGGGCGGTACTTCGAGCCACAGGCCTATTTCCCACAGTGGGTAAGGACCCCTTGGCCCCTTCCTGGGGGGGTCACTGACACTGTCCCCAACAGGACTCTATGGGGTCCATGCAGAGGGGAGGCTGCAGAGCTGGGAGGGGCAGGGTGGGGAAACCTGGGGGAGCCCAAGGCAGGCGTGTGGCCGCGTGGACCAGTGCCAGGGCAGACTCTGGTGCTCCTGTGCACACTCGGCCAGCTGTGCGACCTGGAGCCAGTGGCTCTCCTCCTCTGAGCCGCTGGGCCTGCCCAGCTGTGAAGAACAGCCCACCTGCCCCTTCTCTCCAGGTATCCCAGGGCCCTTTAGGGGCCACTCACGCCCGTGCTTCAGCCCTTCGGTGCCCTGGAGGAGGGGGGTCAGGGAGCAGAGGAGTCCACCTTGTGTTCCCAGCCCCGGGCACTGTGCTTGGCTTCGTGGGGGCACTGAGCACTGGGTTGTCCTTCCAGGGACAGTGGCCCCTGCCCTGGGCAGAGTCCTAGTTTCCCTCCCTGTGGGCGTCTCCTTGTTCCTTGGCTGCCCCAAGCAGCTGGAAACTGTCCACTCTGCACACTGGTCACTGTGCCCAGGGCTGGGTGCAGTCCTCCAGGTACCCTGTCCCTCTGGACACGGCTGGCCCTCCTCAGATGCACGTCCCTCAGGTTTCACCCCGTGCACAGACGTAGCCTCCTCCTGGGCCGCTGGGAGCCGTACGGGGAGTCGAGGCTTGTTGGGCGCACACTGCCACCTGGAATCAGCTTGTTTCTGGGTCTCTGTGGTGGGCACTGGGGGGCCCAGAAAGAGAGGGGCTTTCCTTGGGTGCTTTGGGGAACTCCACACACTCCTCTCTGTGTCCCCAGCTTGGACAGCAGGCCCGGTCCTCCCGCTGGACGGCTGCAGCTGGGGAGGTCCTCTGCAATGGCAGGAGGCTGGGAGGCTTCCCAAGGAGGAGGCCAACTCAGGGGAGGGGAGGGAAGGAGGGGTGGAGCTGACCTGGGCCCGTCCTCAGGTCATTGCCAAGAGGGGTGTCGACTATATCCTCCGGCACATGCCCACCGTGCACCGCGAGCAGCAGGAGCTGAGCCCCCAGGTGGCTGTGCTGAGGTTCATCAGGGACGCCTGTCAGCTGGAGGACGTGCCTGTCCACTTCTTCAGGCTGTACAAGGTTGAGCCCAGAGCGCTGGGGCCCAGGACAGGGGAGGGACAGAGTCCCCATGCTGACAGCATGCTGGGACCCTAGGACAGGGCAGGCAGAGTCCCCTGCAGAGGACACTGTAACCTGGATCCCAGAGCAGAGCTGGACAAAGTCCCCACGAGTGACAGTGTGACCAACCATCCTGGGGACCGAGGTCCTCAGGACAGGCTGGTGTGGTGAGGGAGGGAATGTGTTCCCTGGTGGCTGTCCAGAGGTGGTGTGCAGAGCTTCCGCAGGGCTCCAGCAAACCCCGAGGGACTGGGGACCCCGAGCCTGCTGGCTCAGCCACGGTTGCTCTGACTTGGGTCTAGTGCTGGGGCCTCGGGCCTGGCCCCTGTGTCCACCCGGCCAGGCACACAGGTGACACAGCGCTCAGTCTTTGCGGAGAGGACTGGGTGGAGGTTTCTTGGGGCAGGTTAAGGGGTTCAGACACGTTTGGGGAATGGAGACTGAGGCAGTGCCTGGGCAATTGGCAGGGACAGCTCCAGCACACAGAGGGCCAGGGGAGGGTCCAGGACAGAGCTGGGTGGGGCATGGTGGTCTCTGGCTTCTCGCCACCCCAGGCCCAGGGCCTCCACCTCTTGCTCCTTCCAGGATAAGAAGCGTGAGCACCCCACCTTCCTTCTGGGACTCACCCTCAAGGGAATGCATATCTATCAGGTGAGAGAGGGGCTCGCCCCTCCCCGGAGGCCCGCCCTGGCCGCCCTCCTGGACTCAGTGCCTCTGTCTTGCAGGAGGTGAGCCACGCTCCGCAGCTGCTGCACGACTTGCCCTGGCCCTGCATCAGGAAGCTGGCCTTTCTGGTGGGTGTCTGCAAGGGCCCTCAACACTCTGGAGCCCCGGGGCAGATGCATCTCCGTCCTTCGGGGCAGGTGCAGGCCCCCTTCCTCCTGGCTCCCGACAGCCCCGGATGCTCTGGACATGCTCACCCTCGCAGCTGTGCTGGCAGGGCCCTGCCGGGACTGGGCGAGTAGCTGAGATGTGAAGGGAGGTCCTGACGCCCTTCTCATTCCATGTGACTTCTGGCTCCCGAGTGGGTCCTAGAGGCACACCTGTGCTGCCTCTGCCCCTCTCATCCGGCTCCAGAGCTGTCACCCTGGGCCCCCTGTGACTGAGAGTGAGGGCCACTGGGTAGAATGGACAGGGAGACTCAGCCCTTTAGGTCCCACCCTGGACACTTGCACCCTCACCCAGCCAAGGCAGGGGTCTGCATAGAGGGCTGCCTTCTCATGGCTAAGGTCAGACAGCCTCCTGATCACAGTGACCACAGAGATCCGTTTGCTCACGGAAGACAAATCTTTAAAGGGGACCTTGGCCATCGCCCAGTTAGAGGGCCATGTGATGTCTTTCCTATGGCTGGAAGGGTTTTTCAACGTATAAAGCCACATCTATTGTCCCTTCTGTCTACTCAGGGAAAGAAGCTGGAGATCCAGCCGGCTGGGTTGCCCCCATCCCGGAAGCTGGTTTTCTACACGGGTTCTCCCTGGCGCTCCCGGCACCTGCTCCGGCTGCTCCGCTCCAGCCACCAGTTCTACCTCAGTGTGAAGCCCCTGCTGCAGCGGCTGCAGCTGCTGGATGAGGCTGAAGGTGGGCACCTCCCCGCTGGGGTCTGGGCACCTAGCAGACAGCTGCTCACCCCCTCTGAGGGGTGGAGATGAAGCAGATTGTCCCTAGAACTTGCCCAGGACCTAGGCCACCCACTCTGGGCTCAGCAAAAGGGTTCTCCCGTAATGGCCAGTGGCCTCTCAGCTCCTGTCCCCCAGACGCTCCGGGTGAAGGGTGGTGGTGACCTCAGCAGGAGCCTAGAGATGAGGGTGGGTTGCAGGCAAGGTGAGGGCGGCTCAGCTCTGCCCGGGCTCCGGAAGCCCCCTTTCCGACTCCTCACATCGTCCCTTGTGCAGAATCAAGGCCACGTGAAGACCTGGCTGCAGTGCTGTGCCAGGCCTGGTCTCACTCTCCCAGTCTTCACCTGGGGACTGTTCTGTGTCCTTAGAGAGCACCGGGAGACAGTCACGTGTGCACACTGCAGTCACAGAGCACGGGTGGGAGCACATGTGTGTCTGCATAGGGGGGTGAGCTTGCACAGATGTGTTTGTCCTGTGTAATGAGGCAGCCCTAGGGGACACCAGCCCTGTCCTGGGTGGCCGTGACATCAGGGATGCTCAGGATGAGCCTGTAGCCTGAGACAGCGAGAAAGCCCCAGGAAAAGCCTTATGGGCCATGTCCCCGGGGCCAGGCCTTCCTCCACGCCTGGGCTCCTCCTGCCTCCAAACCCAGCTCTACATCTGTCCCCCACGCCCTGCAGAGAAGAAGCGCTACCAGGAGGCCTACATCAGCGACCCGCTGGACTTGGACCCAGAGCTGGCCAGCAGGCACAGGAGGGACACTGGCCCGCACCACCACCACCGCCTCTCGCTCAGCTCTGCTGACAGCCACGGCAGTGCCCACACACTGGGCACAGAGGCCGACTCTCAGCCTGCAGAATCTGGGGAGGTGTCTGTGGATGAGCCCGTAGCTGCTGAGGGCCTCTGCAGGAAGATGCCGTCCATCAGCTTCAGGGACAGCGGGGGCAGCAAAGGTGGGCTGAGAAGAATGAGGTAGCAAAGAGCCTGGCCTGCCCTAAGTGCCATATGCGGGGAGAGGCCAGGCTGCGTGTCACAGTGACTCTCTGGGAACATGCCTGAATGTACCACCCAGGGCCACCTGGTGTCACCTAAGGCCAGCCAGAGTCATCTGGGGTTGCCCAGGGTCAGCAGATCTGTCACTAACCAGTGTCCACTGCTGGGCTTCACCTCTGATGTCTGGACCAAGTTTTGGTCTAGACCCAGTAGAAGTGACCACAGCACCCCCCTGGCCTGGAGAAGTCTGTTCTGTCTGACGTTGGAGCAGACAAGGCCACAGGACAGGGAGGGCTACTGGGGAAAAGTGGCCAGCACGACCCAGGCCTGGCTTCTCCCCAGCCTCAACACAGACGTGCACTGGGCAGGCTGGGGCCCCAGCTCTCTGGGGAGGTCCTGGGCCTCCTGGGGCTGCTCACCTTCCCCTCCTGATGGAGCCAGGTGGGGCAAGGAGAGGGGTCCTGTGTCGGTGGAACCCGATGCCCTGGGCTCCCCGGGACACACAGGACCACCTCGCAGTGGACACTGTGAGACCACAGACCACCTCGCCTGCTGGCCACGAGGAGTCGGGGCTCCAGGACACAGCACGGGGGCGGGCGGCTGCAGCCCAGCTGCAGGTGCAGGACGGGCCC
>NW_025999983.1:1914145-1924610 GCF_001458135.2 Marmota marmota marmota | reverse complement strand
ACGGGCCCTGCCAGCCCCCGGCTCAGGCCCCTTCCTCCTCCTCAGCCTCCTGCTCGGGGCCCTTCACAGTGGAGCAGGTCCCGCTGGCCAGGACCAGAGGCCAGAGCACCGAGGTCCTACACAAGGTAGGGCCCCTAGGTCCAGGTTGGGCAGTGTGGCCTGCATGTGACCCATGTGTGGCCCACAGGTGGCCATGTATGTGACTGTCCCCATTCTTCCCTCCATCCCCCTCTGCCACGTGTGGGGTCTCTCTGGGACAGCCCCCGGTTGGGCCCACCACCCCTGATTGCCGCAGCAGAGGCCAGCCAGGGGCTGTGTGATGGTAGCAGAGGACCTGGCGGTGGAGGGTGGCGGGGTGGGGAGGCGCAGCAGGGTTGAAGCAGAGCTGCTGCTGCTGGAGTCAGGGGCCTCGAGCACCCGGAGCAGGGCCCCCCGGGCGGGGGCAGGTGGGCCTCAGGCCGTGCCAGGCAGTGGGAGCCCTGCAGGGGTCCAGTCCTCCTGCCAGAGGCAGAGCACACCCAGCAGGGAGCACAGGCTTGTGACAGCAGCTGGGCTGGCGCCCGCTGCTGAGTAAAGAGCCCTGGGTGGCTTCTCCCTGCAGGTCCGGGAGGCGGAGCCCAGCGGCAGGGAGGCCCTGCACAGCCGCAGCCTGGACCACGCGCATCAGCTCCAGCCAGCCCCTCGCCCTGCACCTGCCTCTCATACCTGTGCCTTCAGCTGCGCCCTGGCAGGGCTGCTGGTGCCCCAGGAGGCCAGGGCTGCCCTCGGTGGCAAGAGGTCCATGAACTGTCTCTCCCTGGACCTGCTCAGGGAGGGCGCGTCCTTGCAGGAGTTTGTGGTGTAGACACTATCCACAGGTGCCTCCGTCTGCGCCTGCCAGCCTGAGGGTGGCTCACCCCAACACCACTGCCCTGTGGCCAGCCCGGGGCAGGGCGGTCTTGGCCCTTGCCTCTTCTCTCTTCCAACCCCCACTTCCTGGCCAGCTTCCAACGGTCTCCCCCTGTGGGAGGTGTGAAGCCAGCTCGGACGTCAGCTCAGGGTGACGGGGGTCCTCCTCGTGCCTGTCTGTGGCCCATAAGCTCCTTCCCCGAATGATAAGTCAGGGTCTGGACATCCAGCGTCCAGGAGAGCCAGGAGTCAGTGGTGTTGACCCTGGGGCAGCGCAGCAGCCTATGTGAAGGGTGTCTGGCCAGCCTCAGGCCCTGGGGGAGCCTGGCCTCCTGCACTTACACTGGCTGCACGGGCCCTAAACCCAAAGCTGCAGCTCACCATTGCACCACTGCACCATGGCCTCTCCTGGACCTTGCTTTTTGTGATTCTGCTCAGAAGTTCAGGGTCCTGCAGATGCAGGCCTCTCCTGCACTCTGGGCCCAGCGGTCTCCCAGGCCCAACCCAGAGACCCTGTCACGTCCTGCACAGACATACCACCAGGTAGAGGATGGCTCCCTGCACAGACCCCTGCCCTGAGGCTGAGGCCCCTCCCGCCCCAGGCCGTGCTCTCTTCCCGAGACATCCCAGCCTGGCCCAGAAGTGCTGTGGTGCCACGGCCCTGCTGGTGGCAGGGAAGGTGCCTTGGTTGGGGCTGCTCCTCTGCCTCATCTGCCTGCCACCACAGTGGCCCCTGCCTTCCTCCCAGGAGGCTCCAGGGGCTGCAGGCAGGTGGATCCCACGGGTAATTCCGCCTTGGTGTCTTAGGTGCCTGAAAAGCCCAGGGCCGGGGGTTCATTACTGTGGACTCTACACAGGGGCCTGCCAGCATCCTGCCGTCCTGTTTATTTGGCCATGTGGACTTGTGTGTCTGTTGGCTAAGCCCTATGTGGTCACTGGGAGCCACAGCGGCACAGCAGTAAAGAACCAAGCACACCCAGAGCCTGGGTTCGTCCTCTCCCGGGGGCTGGGACCAGGCATAACAGTTCTGCAGTGAGTGCACTCGGGGACTTCTGTCAAGCTGAAGGCTTCATCCCAGGACAGTGTGACGTGCAGGGAAAGACCCGCCCAGAGATCCATGTGCAACTGGGGACTGTGGGTGGGAAAGGCACCGGAGCTGTGAGGACAGTGGCCAGGACCAGGCCTCACACAGCGGGCACAGGCTGCCTTCCCCAAGACGGGGACGAGAAGGGGTAGAGAAGGGGTTCACCTGGCCTGGGGAGGGTCAGACCAGCTCCCTTCAGAGACACTCGAGGAGCAAAAGCCCAGCCCACGTAGGGCAGGAACGTGCCCACTGAGGGAGCAGGCGTGGTGAGGGCCTGGACAGGATCCTGCCCACACAAAGATGTCCTCACATGTGCACGCGCGCCCCACATGCAGTCACAGCCCACGGGCAGGCGCAGGAAGGCGGAGGACGAGGCAAGCGAGGCTCTCACATGGGGTCAGGCGAGCTCCCAGCCACCGGCCTCGACTTCGCCGCACTGCAAGTGTTCCTGGAGAAAGGGCCCGGGGAAGTCCCTCCCAGCACAGCACCCCACAGCCGAGGTGGAGGCAGCGTGGCTGAGGGTCACCGCGAGGTCCCTCTGCTCCTCAAGGACTTGCCTGGCCCCCAGCACACCAGCCGGGGCTTGGGTTCCCGTTCACCGACAGGGATGCCATGGCCATGGCGTCTCCTCTTCTTGCCTGGCTCCCATGGGGCCCTGAGTCCTCTGCTGAGGGTGAGCAGGCACCATGTGCCATGAGGCCATGGCTGAGGGTGGGGACCCAGTGCCTGCTGTGAGGACAGTGGCCAGGACCAGGGCCTCGCACAGTGAGTCCTCCCTGAGTAGCCAGGGTGACCTGTCCAGCCCCCACCCACGGTGGGGTCACCTTTTCGTTCTGGCTGCTTCTCCTCGTGTCTGGGATGGGCCGGGAGCCCCAGCTGGTCTCTGCCAGCCCTCCCAGAGCCGGTCACAGCCTCTCTTCAAGACGTCCCCTGCCAGTCCCCTTGGCCCTGCCCTGGGTGTCCTGACTTCTCAGCACAGCTGTGGGCAGCAGCAGCAGGTCACAGGGAGGCCGGGACCTGCACCCTGTGTCCTTCCAGATGGGAGGCAGAGGGGGCTGCTGGCTGACCCAAGAACCCACTTGGGCCCTATGGGCCTTCTATTTCTGTCCTTCCTCCGGGCCTGGGGCCCATGGAGAGTTGAGCCAAGTGACCTCAACCACCAGGCAGCCCTGCTGCGGCTGCAATCTCTGATCTGCGAGGTGGGTGGAGAGGACACTTAGAGGTCGACGGGTCAGCCCCAGGCCAGGGTCTCACTTCCTGCCTCACCCAGATGCAGCGTGGACCCTCCGCACTCTGACTCCTAGCTGGCACGCTCACTTTGTAAATGCTGCTTCTTGGGGAGCAGAGCCTGCTCTTGTGTTCCTGTCCTCTGTGCCCTGGTCAGCACCCCCTTTGGAGGATGGAGACTGCCAGCTAGAGTCCAGCCTCTGGGACGGCCTGCACAGCTCCATGACAATACGGCCTGGACGGCTGCTCTGTGGCTGGAGGAGGAGGAGCCGGGCCTCCGGTGCCTTCCCGGGTCCAGAGAGGGTCCTCCACGCCAAGCAGCGGGGCTCAGGCAGCAGCACGTGCAGCAGCCCCCGAGGCAGGTTAAGCCGCGGGCTCAGCAATGTGCGCAGGCAGTTACAGCTTCATAAATGTGCAGGCGACTTTGCAGCTGTGGGGGGCTGGGACCCCATCCTTTTCCACTGGGCACCACCGCCCTCCTCATCATGGCTGACCACACGGGGCCTGAGGCATGCAGGGGGCTCGTGCAGCCCTGGGGCCACAGCTGCAGACCATCTAACTCGGGCCTGGCGGGAGGCCTCCAGGGCTCAGGCCAGGTTGCAGGGGTGGTACACTTCTGGGACTGGACAGCACAGGGCAGAGGCCATGTCACAGGATGGGCATGTCCTCCCCAAAGCAGAGTACCAGGGGGCAGCAGAAACACCTCCCAATCCCGCAGCCCCTTTCTCAGCCCTGGGTCCTCATCATGTCACCAGTTACCCGGCACAGGGGACATGCCTCAGGCTCACTGCTGGGAGCTGGCCTGCCAAGCCAGGAGAGCCACGTGGTTCAGAGCGTGGTTCACAGGACCGTCTGCAAAGGCCCCAGGCTGTGTGTGGCTCGTTACTCAGGCCACCAGTTCATAAAAGTGCTGACTCGGAATCTTGGGATTATTAGTGTTATTTTCCAGGTTTTGAAAGTTGGGATTGGATGGTTTTTTATTTTTCTCTGAACTTCCTTCAGACCTACTTCAGATTTCCCAGCCTTAATTCTTTCCTCCTGGCAGAGGGTGCCCATGACCACCTGGAGGTTTCCGGCCTCAGAGTCAGGCTCAAGCTGGGGATGCTGGTGTCAGACCCTCTGGTCACAGGGCTGACTCCCAGGGACATGTGTCTGTGCCCAGCTCTCGGCTCACAGCCCTTCTGCTGGCGAATGGAGGCCCCTGGCTGCAGGACAGGCCTCAGACTGGCAGCACCTTTGGGCTCCTCACCTGCCCAAGCCTCCATGGCCCCCATGGCTTGCCACTTCCCCAGCGTCCCCAGAGTCCCCAGCAGCCCTTGGCCTGGGTGCTGGCCTGCACCTAACACTGCCCGTGCCCGACTCCTGTGGACCTGCTGGGGCTGCTGGCAGCATGTGGCTTCTCCCATCTGCCTTTTGCTGCTGTCACCATGTGCACCTGAAGTAGGCAGCCAAGGGTTCAGGCTCAGTAGAAACTGGAGTCACCATCACAGAGCATCTGGGACCACGGGCAGTGTCCTGAACGGTATGATTTCCCTGGTGCTGGGGCCTGGTCTTCTGGGTGCCAGAGGCTGCGGGGCCTGAGTGGTGCTGGAGCAGGAGGAAGAGGCCATCTGGAGCAGGGCGGGGACGTCATCCAGCATGCAGGGCCAGCTGACTCCCAGGCTGACCTCAGTCACCCACAAGGGACTCAGGATGGGCACCACTCTGGGAGGTGTGATGGGGTTGTGACCAGACCAATCCCCATTGTGGTGACAGGTCCATGAAGCGATGCCCCTGGCCCAGAGACAGGGCCCTAGAGGTCGGTGGCCACCCGGCTGCAGCCTCGCCTTGCACATGGCTTCTCATGAGAGGTGGCCTGCAGGCACCTGGTCTCTGGGGAGGCAGCTCTCATGCAGTCTTAGCTTGGCTCCTGCAGCAAATCACGGGCACAGAAATTGTTCAGGCAGAGACACGTCTGGGGGCTGGACACCTAGGCCCAAGGCCCAGGCCAACTGGACTCTGGTCAAGGGCCTCTTCCTGCTTGCCATGGCCTCACACAGTAGAAGGGGTGAGGACCCCTGGGACCTCTAATAACATCATTAATCCTGGCGTGGCCCTCCACCTCCTAACCAAGTCACCTGCCAAACCCCAGCCTCCCAGCCCTCGTTACCTTGGCAAGAGAGAGCTTTGGGGACATATTTAATCTGCAGCTTGTGGAATAACCAACTATTTTTGCACTTGGGGGCAGGACACGCCTCGGGGAACGTGGCTCTCCCGCCCAGCTCTGCAGTCTCCCAGGGCAGGAGCTTTGTGTGTCCACTGTGGCATCTCCAGTGCCCAGAACACAGCTGGACATGAAGTAGGCATCCAGGGAATGGATGTGTGCTGACCGTGTGGCTCTTTACACACCAGAGCTGGGGCCGAGGCTGGAGGCTGGCAGTGGGACAAAGCCCTGCCAAGGCACAGCTGCAGTCTGACGCCAACTTGCCCGACCACATGCCCACTCTCGCTGCCCCCAGGGCCGCGCTCACTAAGGCCGTGTCACCCAGCTCACTGGATACTGCAGCAGACACCACGTGTCCTGGAGGAAGGGGACACGATGAGGCAGTGGTCAGCTGGGCCTCGTCCTGAGCAGACAGCTTGCTGGCACCCCCAGTGACATGGGGTAGGAGGGCAGAATCCATTTCCTCTTTCTCCCCAAGGCAGCGCGTCCCTTTCTGCTGACAAAGCAGGGCTGGGCCTGGCTTTGTCTTACCCTGCCAGTCGCAGAATACACAGGCACACGGCCTCTTTGAGGGTCACTGGCCCCTGGCTTCAACCCTGTGCTGACAAAGCCCTGTCCACCCCTCCAGGTTAGCAGTTTCCCTCTGGCTCTGAGGCCTGCTGTCCCACACACTCTGTGTCGTGGGAAATCATCCCTCACAGGCTTGGGCATGAGATAGAATGGGGTGACCACAAGGGGACAGCACAGCACCCACACACTCAGCCCCCGTGTCCTCCCCAGTGTCGTGGACCTCCCCCACGCTCTGCTCGGAGCCAGGTCCTCAGGGAACCGCCCCAGCAGAGGCACTGGACCCCTCTACGCCCTGACACCCAGGTCCTGTCCTTGCTGTCACTCAGTGGTCAGGAAGTCTCTGCCTCCCCTCGTGGTCCATCCCTCACGCAGCCGTTACGTGCTTCTTAAGCTGCTGCTGAATCCTTTCTTCCAACAAATCAGCACAAAACATCTTTAAAACCAGGGACCTCAGACCTCCTACAGGTTTGAAGAGAGTGGGGTGCAACTCCGGCCTCGCATGAAGGAGCTCCCGGAGGGAGGCCCCCCAGGGGGTCAGAGCTGAGGGTCAGCCTCTGGCCATGTTATGTTCCCCTGGTGCAGGCTATCTTTGGGATGTGTGCCACTCTGTTGCCACCCAGAACGGGGGTTCCTTGCCCTCCTGGAGATGTTTGGGGATACGCACTTGTACCCCAACTTTCCTGTGCTGCCCGAGTCACTGCTGGGCACTGAGTCATCTATGGGCAGCAGATCCAGAGAGGCCTGAGCCTCCCTCTCTGAGGACTGACACCCACGTCCTGTCCACACTCCATATTCAGTGTTAAGCAGGGTCTACACTGACCTAAATCCAGTTCAGCCTTGCACCAGTCCCGAGTGCCTCTCACCTGAGGTCAGGCCTGTCCAGGGTCAAGGGAGGCACAGGGGGCTGTCATTGTCTCAGGTCACACCTCCTCCCACCCATGGCTGAGTGAGGGCCAGCCTACTCCCGACACCACCAGACCTGGTTCTTTCATGTGGGGGGGTACTTGAGGGTCCTGGGAACTATGAGACTCACTCCCCTTTACCAGTCTCCCCGCAGCCTGCCCCGTGGAGCATACAGTTCCTGCTCACAGCCTTCCCCTGCAGGAGTCCCTCCTGGGCAGGGGCCTCCCCAGATGGATGGCCAGATGGTGGCCCACCCTCCTGCCCCAGCTGGCCTCTGCTCTCCACATACTTGGGTGGAAAGTTCGATTCAGGGACCAGCTGGGCTCCCCTCGCCCCGTCCTGTCCCACAGAGCCCCGAGCCCCAGCACCAGGAGTTGGGGAAAACACAAAGTGACTTCAGACTGCTCTTCCGACCACTGCTCTGTGGCCCTCCGGGTCCAGCCCTTCCCCACTGGCCTGTGGGCAGGGTCTCCTGCGCGTCTCCGTCAGCCTGGTACAGCGGGGCTCTGCCCACAAGGTCAGAAACAAGGAACGCAGCTCTCAGGTTGCCACTGGGTCCTGTGACATGGCTCCCAGCACACGTGGACACCAGCAGCGGGCAGATCCCCAGCCCCCTCCAGGCCCTTCTACTGCCCTGGCATCAAGTCCCCCGATGCTGTGGTTGGTTTCCCACACATGGAGCTGCGTGAGTCCAGAGGCTGGTGGACATGAAATGGGCTGTTTCCTCCTCGGTGCCCAGAGCCCTGACTACTCATAGACCCCTGTCCACGAGCTGGAGGTCTCGTCACCTCCTCTGCCACTGTGCCCAGCCTGGGCCCTCACTTGGCCAGGGAAGCAACGTACAGACACCTCGGGGCGGTGTGCTGTGAGTACTGCACCTGTTCTGCTCCACCAGGCCTCACTGCCCATACTGTGCACCCCTGATCTTCACCCCAGCTCACAGACAA
Organism: Marmota marmota marmota; assembly: GCF_001458135.2. Classification (NCBI taxonomy): domain Eukaryota; kingdom Metazoa; phylum Chordata; class Mammalia; order Rodentia; family Sciuridae; genus Marmota; species Marmota marmota. Next base: position 1,916,788 of record NW_025999983.1, on the reverse strand, counting down.
GGAAATGGGGCCTTCCCTCTCTGGGACACAAAGCCGGGAGGAGGCAGAGCCCAAGTCTGTCTAGTTCTGGAGCCTGTGCGCAGAGCTCCTGGGTCTGTGGCCTCGTTTGTGTCTAAGGAGGCACAGCACGCAGAGCTGGGCCTCCTGGGGGGCTGCAGGCCTGCTGCACAGACAGCACAGCTCCTCACCCACCTGAGCACCTGCTGCCCACCTGCTCCGGGAGGAGGCTCCTTGGACGAGCCGTCCTCTCTCTGGCCTCCTGTGCCGGGTGATTTGGCCTGAGCTGTGTGCGGATCTCCCAGCCAGCCAGCCACAGGTCCCTGGGGCACAACAGGCTCATCAAATCCAAACACATTTATTCCTCAGGCACCCACACTAGAAAACAGTGACAGAGAGCACACTTCCGGGGAAGAGGACTCATCGAGATGCTGAGCCCACGCACGACTTCCTCACCTGGGCGCAGGAAGGCCTCTTCCCAGCCTGTCCCCGCTCAGCCTGCCGAGCTCGGGCCCCAAACCCCAGGCCCTGCAGTGTCTCTGCCACGTGCTTCTGCCCGGGGGACACACAGAGGATCACCAGGAGCTTCGCATCACCCCCTTAAATAAAAGGAACAAGATGTGAGCTGAGTAGGAGTCATGACAAATGGCATCTATATGTCCCAAAGCACTGGATGGTGTCCAGCTGCCTACACAAAGTCCACTGGCACTTGGAGCAGAGTGCGGTCCCCAAAAAGGTGGCAGATACAGGCCCTGAGGCTGCACCAAGTGCCCTCACCCCACTCAGCTCCCACAGCTTGGGGCTCATGGAGCAGGTGGCCCTGGCTACTGCTGAGTCCAGCGTGGTGGAGGAAGAGATGCGAGGCCTTCCCCAAGAGCCCTGAGCCTAGCTGGATGGCGAGGGGTGCACCTCTGAAGGCGCACACCAGCCAGCCCTACCCAAGACTGGAGAGCACAAGTGCAGTTGCCACCAAGTGCCAGGGACATTGGAGAGGGGACCTCCCAGAAGCCCGGCAGACTTGGGTGGGCCCCAAGGACAATCTGGGCCGGGGACAGCTCCCCCAGGCTGAGCTCACAGTGTTCTCTATTCTGGGTTCATCCGAGGGGGACGAACCGATGGTGTCCTGGAGCAGGTGGGTAAGCTTGCTGTTCCGATAAGGCACGTGGCCACGGCGCTCCGACAGGGCACCCAGGACATCTGCCAGGGCTGCAAGGCTCCGGTTGATGAACGAGGTCTCCCTTAGTGCCAGGCCAGTCACCCCAGATGCACCTGCAAAGCACAGGAGCCCCCTCAGCCACCCTGCACTTCAGCAAGCGCCCAGGAGTAAGGAGGCTCTTGGGCGGAGGGCCTCTCGGCAGCTGGTGGGGAGGCACCTCCTGGGAGTCCTTACAGTGGACTCCGCCATCGCGCCAGCATGGCTCCTCCAGGGGCCAGAGCTGCTCCTGGAAACTCAGGAGGAAGAACGTGACCTCTGACTGCCCTGGGGAGACCTCCGATGGCCAAATGTGACAGGGCTTCAAGTCACCTGAGCAGAGGTGCCAGGCTCAGAGCTTCCTGGTGGCCGGTCACAGCCTGGCTGTGGGCACCCCCAGGTGAGGGCTTCTGCCTGCTGCCTGTCTACCCAGCTGGCCGCCAGCTGCTGCTCACCTGCACACTCACTGCCGGCCAGGTCCACCAGCTGCAGCTTGGCCCGCGCTTGCCTCGCAGAACCTGTGTGGTCCACAGGAAGGGGCTGGAGAGGCGGAGCCTGGGGAGAGGTGCTCCACCCCTTCCCTGCCCCAGCGTGACCCTGCAGGGGGGCTGGATGGTGCTGCGGGCCTGGTGGGAGGGGAGGACAGAAGACAGCCGGGCAGGGAGTCAGTGCGGAGGCCTCTTGCAGCTCCACCCTCCAGGCCTCACCCACCAGCGAGAAGCTGGTTCTGCCTCTCTCTTCCTCTTAGAAACAAACTGGGCAGAGGGGCAGTCGGTGGGTTCTGTAGGGGGCTATAACAAGAAAAGGAGGCGGGTATCATGCTTCACATTGGGAAGTCGAACGAACGCCCAGTCCATCCCAAGAAAACTAAATAATGCTTCCTGGAAGTCCGGGTGACGATGGTGACTGGAACCCCGGGAAAACCCATGCCCTCCTGGAAATCCATCCATCAGCTTCACAGAAGCCCGAAGAAGTGCTGTTTCCATGGGTATGAAGTCTCGCCCTGCGAAGTTCCTGAACAGACTCCACGAGACCCTCGAGAGCTTATGCTCATGGCACAAAACAGAAAACACAGAGATTTTCGTAGGAGAGCCCAGAATCCCTGCACAGAGGCACCTCTGTGTCTGTGTCTTGTGGCAGCCCTCACAGGATCAGCAGAGCTCCCTACATATCAGGTGCCTGGCGCTACCTGGGCCCTACCTGAGCCCAGTCCTGTGCCGGGCAGTAGTGTGCTGGCTGGTGGAGTGGCTCGAGGAGTGAGTATGCTGCCCCTGCCCTCCCTTGTCCGGGGACCACAGTGTGCAGTGTCATTGTGATAAGACGCACCACATCTGTCTACACTGGCCTTCGGGACGCACCACATCTGTCTACACTGGCCTTCCAGGCAAGAAGGAAATGAGCTGGGGCAGGTCAGCAGGGCTTCCCTGGGGCTGTGGGGGGGGGGGGCGGGGCCA
>NW_025999983.1:1778850-1914135 GCF_001458135.2 Marmota marmota marmota | reverse complement strand
GGGGGGGGGGGGCGGGGCCAGAGCAGGGCTCTGCAGGACACACCCTCTGCACCGTGGACTTCCACGCGGGGCCTAGCCTTGCCTTGCCTCCTGGCGCCCTGCCGTGCACCCGTGCACAGGCACGTGTGGGCCTCTGTGGCTGGAGTCCAGGAGCTCTGCTCTGGACGCCGTGGGCCTCTGTGGCATGACACGGCCTTTCTGACACGCCGGGCGTTGTTCTCTCTCCCACTGTGCAGTCCCCTCAGGACGCTGCCCCACGCCCCCAGGTGCCGCATGCCCTGTTGCCCATGTCCCTAGCAGATGCTTCCTCCCGCCCACCTCCCTCTCTCTCCCCAGCCTGGGTCCTAGGGCCTCCTGTGTTCAGGTCCCAGATCCCAGGTCGTTGGAGGGTGTGGCTGCAATTCCTGCTCCAGACCCCGCGGGGACCCCGGGATTTTTCCTCTTGGTGGATTTCTGTTACTTGAACTGACCCAGCGCCAATAGCAGCTCACCAGTGCTGTCTGAGGGGGACACCACGGTCAGAGTCACCGTCACCACCAGGTGAGATCTGGAAGAAGCCATGTGCACCAAGGTGGGGTGCCTCGCTCTGAGCTGCAGACCTCCGTGGACAAGTGCCACCAGCTCTGCGGCGCTGGCGACGGCCCTGGCCGGGGAGAAGTGTTAGAGGGCACCCAAGGGCAGGTAGCAAATACCACCAGGCTGCCCCCAGGTCAACACAGCGTGCCACCGCTAACAGACACCGCTCCCAGACATGGGTACGGCAATTCCAGAGGAGACTGAAGCTGATTTAGGCAAAACAGAACATAAGCAATTAAAAATAACCAGTGTTTCACCAAATCCAAGGTCGGTAACCCCCAGTTCCCATCTTCCTCCATCCACCCTCACGGACCCGCGTTTTTAGAATATTCTATCAAATTAGATTCATGAGATAAGAGCCCATGTCCGGGGATCGGGGCTGCTGCCCAGGCTCTGCAGGGAAGGGCTGCGTTTTGATCACAGTCCGGCAGCCAACAGCTGCGAGTCTGGGTTACTTCTGCAAACATGTCACCACCAAGTGCCTGGCACCTCAGGCTTCTGGAAACAGGACCAGCAGCCAGCACAGCCTTCTCTTGCTGAGTCTGAGTCCCCGGCTGGGCAGCCCCGCCGTGGCCTCAGGCGGGGATTCCTCCTGTCACTCCCTAGTGGTGGGTCAGGTACTGACCCACACAGGGCTCTCACAAGAGTAACTTGAGAACCCAGGCCATGTGAGGAGTCCACATTCACAAGACGCTGTGTTACTGTGCTCTATAAAATGCTGATGTTCAAGTGTGAGGAACTTCACTGTCCTCGACTGACCGTGGGCAGTGAGGTCACTTCGTCGGCTTTTCCTCTCCTTCAAGGTGGGGTTGAGGAGGATGGAAGACACAAGCACAGGTGGACAGGGGAGTACAGAAGGATGGGGGCTGTGACTTCACCCCAAGATGCCCCACGAGCAGCCCTGCACTCCCCGGCCTGTGCCCCCAGGTCTGAGTCTTAAGCAGCCCAGGGCCTCAGGGTGTCGGGGCCCAGTGAGCCGGCGCCCCCCACATTGCTAGCTTGCACAACCTATTTTCTTTAGACTAAATAAAGCCAAGGGAAAAAATGTTGCTAGTGACTTATGAGGTGGGAATGTTGCAAAAGTTATCTATAAACGCCCAGCAAGGTCAGCCTGGAGATCCTGAAGAGAACCAGGCCCCCACCCTGAGCTCCAAGATTAAAGGAGCCTTGGCTCCCTGGTTGCGGTCTCCTTTAAGAGAAGAGCCTGAGGCCCATTTCACTCTTGAGATGGCCTGCGCTCTGTCCCTCCGGTGAGTGCCCCTTGCCTTCCTAAATGAATCTCTGCTATGCCTCTTCCCGACAGGTCCCCAAATTCTTTTTCTGCAACATATGTCAAGAGCCAACAAAAGCTGAGTTGAGGTCCCTGTCTCCCTCCTGGGCCCCATTTGGTGACAAAATGACACCCATCCCATGGACTCTGATGAAGACTTGTTAAAAGATACATTTATTTATGTATATTTTTTAAAAGTCTTTTTTCTATTTCTTTCTCTTGTGCTGAGGACTGAACCCAGGGCCCTGCATGCACAGGCTGGCATTCCACCACCCGGCTCTACCCCTTTTTTATTTTCAACAGCTTTATTAACATATTATCAACATATAAAAATTATTGAACACCTTGATGTTTTGACAGACTTACACATTGTGACACAGTCACAGCATTCCAGCTAATTAACATATCTGTCACCCCTGCACAGTTCCCAGTAAAAAAGGTCACTTTGGGTTGGGGGGTGTATCTTAGTGGTGGAGCGCTTGCCTGGCACACATAAGGCCCTGGGCTTGCTTGATCCCCAGCACCATGAGAGAGAAGGAAGGAAGGAAGGAGGAAGGGAGGAGGGAAGAAAAGAAGGGAGGAAGGAACGGAGGGAGGGAGGAAGGAAGGAGAAAAATTCTTAAACTAAGAATCGGGAGACGTGCACTAAGCACTGAAGCCCGTGTGGCCCGTCCCGCTGACCACCAGCCCGATCCTCCCTCACAGATGGCTCTGCTTGGGCCATGGCCGATTGGCACCTGGGAGGCAACCGCCCCTCGGGGCCAGGGGGACCTCTGCCTGAACTCACGTGCAGGTCAGACCGGGGACCTCTGTGCATCCTTCCCGGGTCGTCAGGACCTCACGCTTGGTCCCAGCCGCTGCTCCAGAACCCTCCTTGGCCAGGAGATCAAAAATGTCGTTATTGTAAATCTCCACTATGGACAGCTCAGCCGTGGGGCTTCTCGGTGGACTTTCTGAAATGAGCCTGGGGAAGCACCCACGGGGTTAGCCAACAGAGGACAGCCCGGCCCCATGGCAGATGGCCGCAGCCACAGACACTCAGCAGGAATCCTGCAGCAGGGTGCAGGGCAGGTCTCACAGCACCCAGGTCACTGGGAAGGGAGTCCCATGTAACCTGGAGGGAGAACCGCGCCCTGGGGACAAAGTGACTTCATGGGAGTCTTGCTTAAATCAGCTGCTGCACAGCCCTACCCACAGGCCCCGCGGCCCAGGTGGAGAAGAAGGAAGGATTCACAACCAGGAGCAGAGACCCCCCCAGCCAGCTCACCCTGGGGCACGAGCCTGGGGCAAGCTGCAGACCACAGGGCTCCTTTGTCTGAACCCCCTGCTTCAGGGAGGCTTGGTCAGAAGCATGGAGGCCAATCCACTCATGAGGTCCAGCCAATGTCCCCTGGCCTCCTGCACACCCACTCAGCTCTCAAACACCACCACGAGTCTCACAGTGCTTCAGCTTTTACAGTGTGGTGTGCTGACCACTGGAGAACTAGAACTAAGGGGCTGCTCCCCTAGAGGGGAGCCCACCCCCACCACTGCCCGCCCTCCCACATCCCTCCTGATCCTGGTCTGCCCTCTGACAAAACTACCCCCCAGACCTGTCCCAGGCCAAAGGACAAATGAAGCTGCTTCAGGGTCCAGATTCCCGCCTCCTTGGCACAGCACAGTTGGGTCAGCTGATCCCCATCCTGCATTGCTCTCGCCCGGGAGGACGGGCCCAGGGGAGGGCATTGACCATGTGCTTGAGGCAAGTCCTGTGAGATTTTCCTGTCCGAGCTTTGCTAGAAGGAGTCGTGAGTCCAGATCTAGAGACAGCTGTGGGTAAAACAAGCAATCGATGTCTTCTCATGGCAAACAACAGACCTCAGCAACAGAGCAAAGGGGAAAGAGGAGGCAAGGGTCCAGAGGCCAGCTGTGCTCACACTGGAGTCTGTGGGGACCGTGCCAGAAGAAACAGGGTCTGGAAGATGCCAGAGGAGCTCACTGAGCCGGCAGCTTGGTGGACATGGCCTCTGCAGTCGTGGCCTTTCCTGGCAGGGGCCAAGTGTCTCAGGGTCATGGGCCCCGAAGCAGATGCTTCTCATCCACAGAATTCCCCAGAGTTCATTTAAAATGCTCATCAAGTCGTCCTCTGGATTCCAGAAGGGGTCGGAAACTGCATCTTCTGTTTTAGCCTTTAAGCAGCTAAGTTTCTCGGGCAAGATATGCGGTCGTCACGGAGACCAGTGTCCTGTGGTCAGCCCAGGCGACACCAGCCCAGGCTCCTGGGTTACATGGGCAGGCCCTGCAGAGACCCCTTTCCCTCCTGCGTGCCCTCGGCTGCTCTGTGTCATGTCCAGTGGTCCGGCACACGTCCTCCTGCTGCGACCTCTCCACTCTAGGCTTCTTGAGGGCTGAACAGTCATCACACACACCTCACGTTCTCCATGCCTTTGGCGGTGTTGAGGAAAGCATCCTGCATCAGGTGAACGAGGGTGAGCAGAGACCCAGCCCAGGAGGCGGTGTCAACAGCCAGCTTAGAAGGAAGTGGGGAAATGCCAGAGCAGAGTCCCCGAATCTCATTTCAAACGGCAGCAACGGCTTCTCTGGTAAGTGCAGTCTAGCAGGACCCTGTTTTAGGGTAAAGGGTCCTCAGACACTCCCTGATACGCAGGCCCCGGGTTGTAATTTTGTCTTTTGGCGGGAGGACAGAGCACATGTTAACTCCGGCACACCCATGCTGCCCCCGACCAGTGCGGGCAGCTGAACTCGTGTGAATTTCCTGGGACCCCAAATAAAACACAGACACACACACTTTACCTTTAAATCAAGCTCCGGGACGGCTCCTCTGGTCTCGACCTCAAGCTCCCCAAATGGGAGAGCGAGGAAAGTCACGAGGGGCTGGCAAGAGAGAGGGCACGTTTGGAAGTGGGCTTTTATTGGGGGGACCCTCATTCTTAGAAAGTTTCATCAAAAAAGACCAGGAGGGGCAGGGTTACAGGGACAGGTGAGAGTAATTCGACCCCTGGGGCTGCAGGACGGCTCGCCTATGTCTGAGGACACTTCCAGGATCCGGGCAATATCCAGGTAACTACGAAAGTGACCCACAGAGCCTCTCGGATCACGGGAAGGAGAGTGCCAGTCACTCAGTGAGACCGCCCCCCTCCCCAGACTCACCCCCACGTCTGGCTGAACAATGTCTAGAGCTCGTCTCAGGTGACCAGCTGAGGTCTCAGCTCCGGGAGATCAACCTCGCCAGCTTACACTTGGACTGAGATCACACGGTGCCTGTCCCTCTGAGCCGGGCTGAGCTCTCCTGGCACAGTGATCTCCAGGTCCAGGTCCACCCTGCTTGTTGTCAAGGACAGGGTCGTCCTTCTGTGGCCGACTCGTGCTCCATGGGGCACATGCCCCGCCCCTTCTCTGTCCACCCTCAGCTGACGGACACTAGACCTCCTGTGAGTAGAGCTGCGGTGACCCAGGGAGAGCCGGTGCCCCTCAGCACAGTGACTCCTCTCCTCTGGACGTGGACCTGGCAGTGGGATGGCTGGGTCACGTGCTAGTTCTACTGTTGGTGTTCCAGGGAATCTCCGTGTGGTTTTCCACGCTGGCTGTGCTGATTTACACTCCCACAACAGTGCAAGGGCCCCTTTCCTCCACCTGCTCGCCAGCGGTCACCTTCAGTCTTCTTGGCAATGGCCAGTCTCACTGGAGCCTGGTGAGGGCTCAGGGTGGTTCTGACTCGCATTTCCCCGACTGGTGGTGTGGAGCATTCGTAGGCCTGTTGGCCATCTGCATGAACTGACTGGTCAGGCCTGCTGCCCATCTCTTGTCAATTCACTAAGGATTTGAGCCCTCCACGCCGTCTGCTCCGGTGGTCCAGATGGCCTGGTGCTCTGGGTCCAGATGCCGAGAGGCTGCCTGTGCAGGTCCTTCACAGTGAAGGAGGAGCGGGAGGGCTGAGGCAGGCAGAGGGCAGACGCTCCCCCGGAAATCCCCTCTGCAGGCCTTCTCAGCCCTCAGCCTCCAAAGGAAGTGAGGAGCCTCGCGCTCCAGCCAGCAGTCCTGCGGCTCCCAGCTGCGGCTGGCCGTGCCTGGGGGCTCAGACCCGCACTCCCCTCCCCCTGGAGGTTCTGATCTGCTTCTCCACCTGGATGGGCACTGTCCACCTCATCTCCGAGCTCTTCTGCAGCCCACAGCTGAGCAGTGTCTACAGACACCGAGACTCCCCCAAAGCTGGACCCCAAGACCTGAGCTCAGCATCGGTGAGGCATCTCTTGGTGTGTGTCTGTGGTGGGGCCTGATGCTATTCCCAGGGCCCTGTTCTGCTCAGCCGAGGAGATGGGGAAGGATGGACGCAGGTGCCCTGGGGGATCCCTGAGGGCACAGGCATAGCTTCCCTCCCCTCACACACAGGCACATGCTGGGAAGTCCTGATCTCCAGGACCTGTCACTGCAGCACAACATTATGCAAATGCACAAGGTGGCCCATGACAGAAAATATGGAAGGACTTTGCAGCATGTACCCAGAAGTACTTAGTCCAAGTAAACTGGTAGACACGCGAGTTTGACAAATATTTAAGGAATACCAGTTTGAAGACACTAAAGCACCCGGCTTGGTGGGACTGCTACATCATGGTTCATCCCTGGTTTTAGGACACAAAAGATCAACATAAGGAAATAGAGACAAGAGTCGAGTCTCAGGGTGGGGAGCACAGAGGCCGCTGGCCGTGCCATCTGTTCCCACGGGGCAGGGCCCGGGCCGGCTGGGTGGGCAGCCAGGGTGCGTGCAGAGCAGCCTGAGAGCCAGAGGGGAGTGAGGAGGCCAAGCCAGGCGTGGGCTAGAGAGCCTCACCGTCGCCATGGGCCCTGCCAACCTGGGCGGCTGAGGACCCTTATGGTGTTCTCCTAGGACTAATTTAGGTGGGGACATCCTGACCATGGCCACAGGTCTCCTGTGGGGACCCGTGAATGGAACAGGAGACCCTCCATCAAGAGGGAGGAATTTGCTCCCTGGAGGGGGAAAGGAGCCCAGGGGTCCTGGTCAAGAGCTCCGTCCTCAGGAGACTTTTGTGAGCTGAGTGAACGGCTGTCCAGCGTGAGCTGACCCTGGGCCTGCTCTCCATCCCTCCCGCCCCGTCTCATCCCACACAGCACCGAGGCTCTGTGCTCACAGTCACCACCATCCAAAAGATGAAGAGCTCCTGAAGAGCTCCTCCGCGGCTCTGGGGATAATTCCCAAGTCAGCGTGAGCCCCCGACGGCAGCCCAGGCTCATCCCCAGCACGCGGCCCCAGCATGGTGTAGCTCTTCCCGCTCCCAGTCTGCCCGTAGGCCATGATGCACATGTTGAACCTGAAAGGCAAAGCCCGCTCAGGCACAGCACACGCCCGGCCGGCCACCGCCCAGCGTGAAAGCGCCCTCACTGAAGGTGAAATTTCAACACACTTCATTTCGTGTCCCCCTGTGACTCCACTTCTTGTAAGTCAGGTTTTCATTCAGCCATGACTAGTGCCACTACGGCCACCGTGTGGCTATTCTGCACACAGCCCGCATCTCGCCCCGCCTGCTTCGCATCCGGCGTCTCTCGTGGGTCATGTCCTCTGTCAGCTCGCAGGTCACCAGGGCCGACCCACAGTGGGTCCCTTCCGAATTCCCACAATGTCTCACTGGCTTTCACCGCAGTATTAGAGTGGCCCCAGGCCAGCTGAGGCAGAAACTGCCCAGCGGTGAGCGGGGATCGCTGGGTGCCGGGGTGGTGAGGTGGACATGGCCAGCCAGCCCCACTCCACAGATCACAGGCCTCGGGGCAGCCAGGGCACCAATGGCGAGACAGCAACCCTGCAATTAGCTTCTATTTGTGGAGGTCGGTCACGCCGCCTCCTCTCTGGGCAGACATAGGGGCGTCTTCTCCAGGGAGTTGGATGTGGACCTCTGGGCAAGTTGTGGCCTGAGGATCCTCAGTTAAATATTCCAACCTGGTTTAACTGATGGCTAAAGAAGTGCTCTTTACTCCTAAGACCCCCTGCCTTTAAAACCGGTAGTTGTCTTTTCTAAGAATAGACAGAGCCCCCGACATGATGGAGCGTTCACAGCAGACTTCTAGAACGTGTGAAATGTAAAGAATCCCAGAGGGTAAAGGCAGCCGCTAGGAGGCTCGAGTCCACCCACAGCCACCCAAGCCCTGCTCAGGCCCGTACGCTCTGCCCAGCAGTGCCCTCCATCTCCCAGGGGTGGAGGCATGGTGCAGTGCAGGACACAGAGCCAGCACTGGCCACAGGCTGCCCCCGGCCAGGCCTCTGATTTCTGTATGGGAAAGAGGTTTGTGATCACTGGCCTTAAAAACGTTTTCACTCACCCGTCCAGGAAGGACGTCAGTAGGGGACACACATCTGCAAACACAGCCTCCTGAGACTCTGCTGGACCGTAGACTCTGTGACAAACAGAGGCTGCGTCGGGGGAGGAAGGCTGCTCCGGCGTCCTGCAGGAGCGGGGCCTGTGTGCAGGCCTACATGTGCACCCCGACACACTCGAGACCCCTGCCTGTCCACAAGCTGAGAGGATACGGGAGGTGGACAGGTGGCGCCCTGCCTGGGAGCTCAGAAGCATAGGGATGTGCGCAGGCAGACACCTCAGTGCTGCTGGGCAGCCCAGTCCCCGAGACCCCGGCTGGATGGCGCCTGGTGGACTGTGTGTGCTCTGAGGTCCACTGCTTCTCCCTGGAGGCTCTTTCAGGACACCCTGCCCCTACTCACTTGTCCCTAGCTGGGGACTTGGAGGAGTCCGTGAATCTCCAATTGTCCCCACAAAGCCAGAGGCCACTGCAGGGTCAGGAAGAGAGTCCTCAGACATTGCAGTTAGGAGCAGAGGACTAAGCCTGTGCCGGGGGCCCCTCACCATCCTTTGGTGGTGGGGGGGAGGACCTTCCCACTCAGGAGCCAGGATCACTCACACCCAGCTGACCAGGAAGGCCTCTGACTCAGGCCCCGTTGTTTGAGAGAGAAAAGAGAGAAAGAGAGAAAGCCCTGGATTTACCTGGGGGGTGGGCACAGGGGTTATCTCTAACCGCCATCCCCCAGAGGCAGGACAGGGGGCACGTGTCAGTCAACCCCAGGCACGATGTGCATGGTTTATGTGTACTCGGCCAGCACTTACCTTTCAAAATTATACGTCTTATTGATCTTAGGGTGACCAGGACGATGGCATTTCACCAGAATCGTTTCCTAATAGAAACAAAATAGAGCCTTCAGACCCAGCCAGGGCTTCACTCATCAAACGGGAGCCAGGGTGGAGGACAGGCCCTGGGCCAGGGCCAGCTGTGGCCTGTTTGGTCGACACTGGACCACCCGGAGCCCTTTGCTGACGAATGCTGCAGGCTGCGAGGTGCAGGATAGCTCCAGTGGTCAAGACAGAGGACGCACGGCCTCGAAGACGGCAGCCTGCAATGCCTGGCCCTTAGAAAAAGGTTTGCCTGCCCCAACCCAGAGAAGGCACTCACACCGTGGGGAGTATGTGATGGCCTGGGGCCAGTGGCCTGAGCATCCTGGGCACTTGCAGTTTCCCATAGGGGATGAAGCCCCCGAGGCTGGAGAGCCGCTTTCCAGCCACTTCCCCTGGGCCTACTGAGCCGTCTCCTTGAGGTACCTCCCATGGGAGGGGAGCCGAGGCCGCCCTTCAAGAAGTGGGGCACCAGCTTCGGCTGCGGCTGAACAGAAGAACGTGGATGGGCTCCAGTTCCAAAACAAACTGAAATTTCATGGAGAGACAGCAGCTTGGGAAGGCAAAACAGCAACAGCACAGTTCTGAACGGCCAGGCGTTTGCTGTCCACAAGTCCTTGTATTTGGAGGAAGCAGGATGGGCGCTCCCCACCCCCTGGCCAGCACACGATGCGTGCACAGGAAGCACATAGGGATTTCTGTGAGATGACAAATACCTGCCACCACGTGCCCATTCCGGGGTAGAGCCACAGGCTGTGGGCCCGACAGCTGTCAGTGCCTGCAGTGGTCCTCTTCGCTGTCCACTGCTGAAAGCCCCTAATGGCAGCTGCTAGAGCACAATGCTGCACACCTGGCCAGGTGGGGCTCCTGGTGCTGAGCTCTGAGGCTGCCGCACAGGCGACCCTTCACCGTCTGCAGTCACAAGGAATGCCACGTGAGTCCCAGCATGCATCTGGGTACGGCAGGCTAGGGAGACACGACTGAATGTTGGCCTCTGCACACATCCTGCGGGGATGAGGCTTGGCTTTGCCTGACAAACAGCCTGGCCCGGCCCCTCCCACCTGCAGCGCCTGCCCCGTCAAAGCACGAAGGCCCTGCCCGTGCCCGGCCTGTCCTTCACACCACTGCATAGGAATATTTCCAAGATGCCAACTGAAGAGGGGGCAGTGAGGTCCCTGAAGCCCAAGAAGCAGTCACGGGAGGGACAGAGCCAGGTCTGGCAGAGGGTCACCCAGCCCGTACTTCAAGTCCCTGTAAGCTGTGGTGGACCAGGAGGTCATCTGGGCCAGGATGAGAAGATCAGGAGCGCAGGTGGGGGAGCCTGTCCAGGGGAGGGCAGCTCAGCGAGACCCTAGGGAGCACTCGCTGTGCGCCATTGCTTCGAGAACAAAAGGTTCCTACACCCCCCTGTCAGACCCCAAGACAGAGCTCGCTGTTCTTCTCACCCCCTAAACTCCCTAATAAAAGGCAGGAGCCAAGCTCAGGTGCCAGCCACGACCAGTGCACCCACAGCCTGGCTGCCACACCCCAACATGGCCAGCCTCGGCCCCGCTCCCCCGGCCGGCACCCCTCTCATTGACCCGGGAGTGACCCCCATGCCACGCAGGCATCAACAGGAAGTAACGACCCAGCTTCAGCTGTAAGGAAAAATCAGTGGAAACCCTGACGCTCGAGGGGTTCTCTAAGGAGCACAGAGGGCCCAAGCACAAGCTGGAGACCAAGCGCCCTCGGGCTCCCGGGACCTCCGACTACAGTGCCATCCGCGGAGGAGAACACCGAGACCGTCCCCAGAGCAGGGAGTGGCTGTCCCAGCCCAGCTCAGGGCTCTTTTCTGCCTGTCCCCACAGAAGCTCCCTGTTCACAACACTGCATGCCTCTCGGTCTCACGAATACAGCCTCCAGCCCCGGGTGGGGGCTGCCTGTGGTGGCGCGTTCCCCAGAGGCTGTGGATCTGCAGCCGCTCTCCCGCAGCCCCGTCACTCGCGGGCTCTGCCTCCGGATTCTCGCCATTCCTGAGGCTTCTAGAGGCGGAGGATGGAATCCAGCGTCCTGCAGCGAGGACCGGGCTCCAGGCCAAACCGCCCCAGCCCTGCACGGTCTGTTTCTTATTCCTACCTAGCTTCCTAGCTAGCTTTCAAACCTGTAGGGCTCAAAACTGCTCCCAAATTCCAGATCTCACATTTTATAGAAATAAGTCTGAGGCCAGGAGGAAAAAGGCAGACCCCATGCAGACTGGACAGCCAGCTGCTCCGCCGCCGTGCCCCCCGGGGAGGCGCACTCACAGCCAAGGCTGGGCCTCCTCGGGTAGCCGAGGGGAGCCCCACCCTCCTGGGGGCCCAGGCGGGGCACCCAGGTGAAGCACCCTCTTCGTCTTTCGGAGATGTTACCTGGATGCCACGGGTGGTCGGGGTCTTCCAACTCTGATAAGCCACAGGGTGACACAGCTGCGATCCTCTCTTGAGAGGACACCTGTGAGGACTGCAGCCTGGGGACCGAGCAGGGCCCCGAGTGAGACCAACAAGGGGCTGGAGGGCTCCCGGTGACTTCCTAGGACCTCTGTGGATAGGGCAGCGCCTACAGTTTATAAGCATTATTAATTCCTGTGTCTATGTTCAACGAAGGTGCCGGCAGTACCAGGTGACACAGGATTCAGCTTGCAAGGGGGACATCAGGCACCAGGTGGGCCACCCAGGGAGACCAGGCATTGCCCACGTCTGGTTTCCACATGGGGTGATGCGTTTGTAGAGGTGTTAATACTACAAAGTAATGATGCAGGCGTGGTTCTGAATCACCCACATCTCCAGGTTAAGAGAGGAGTAGAGCCATCGATAGCCCAGCCCCGACCCGCCACGTGGACTACGTGATTCCATGGCTGGGCATTCCTGCGAGCGGGTGGGGATGTGGGCCACAGGGAGCCCTGGCCAACACAGCCAGGAGACGGCTGCACCCCGAAGGCAGAGGCCCTCCACACAGAGGAAGCCCAGGCATGCTGGTGCTCAGGTCCCCAGGAAAGCTGACGCCTGCCCCTGCACGGGGGTGAGAGCCACCGCTTGCTACTTCTGGAAGTAAAAGGAAAGAATGGGGTGCCCATCCCACCTCCCTCTGGGGCTGTCGCTGGATAGCACAGGGGTGCCCCAGCACCCTTCCAAGTTTCCAGGAAAGAAGAAAATCAAAGGAGCTAGATTCTCCCCACATGGTGATGGAGAGCTCACTGCCACTGCTGGCATCGGGCACCTGGCCCCACGCACCTCCCGTGATGCACTCACCACCACTCAGCTTGGGTGGCCTGGGCACGTGCCAGCTGGCAGATTGTGCCAAGGACAGGAGCAAGACGAGCCGCACCTCACGTGTGTCAGCAAAATCAGACTGTGGGCTGCACCCAGGGCTCACGGGGGCTGGAGGGGCCTGGGGATAGGAAAGCCACAGAGGACACCAGAGCACGAGTTGGCAGGACCGCACCGGGCTCAGAGAGGCGCACTGGGCAACGGAGCTGAGGGGACGAAGCTGAGGCCAGATCCCGGTCAGCTGGTGGGGCCATGGCCTCTGTTTGACCGGCTCATACCACCTCTGCCTTAGGCCTCTGTTCTCGTGTCTCTGTGTTGAGTCTTGATTTCACAGAAGGTTTGAAGACAAGGTCACAGAACTTAAGGAAGAAAGAGTGAGAAGAAAGGCCGCAGGGCTCATGGACGAGCCCACAGGCACGATGGCGTGACCTGAGGGACACCAGGGCAGGCGCCAGGGATGCGGTGCGCCTGAGGTCCCCGGCTGAGGCTCCGGGTCTTCAGATGCGTGCAGCAGAGGGCGGGATGGTGGCACCAGGGGCCAGGAGGGAGGACGGCAGAGGGCACGGGTGGCAAAGTCCCATTCAGCGAGCAGGACACCCTGGAGATGAGGTGACGGCCACGCGCGCCCGACGCCACAGAAGCGCGCCTGGGTGGCAAAGGTGGCAGCTGTCAGGTTGCCTCGTTACACACAGATGGCCATCCCAAAGCAGGGCTAAGATCCCTCGTGCCCGAGGCCCAGCGAGGAGAGAGCATGAAACACGGTGGACAGGAGCACCGGGCACTGCTCAGGCGCCTCTGTGCCCCGGCCCCTTGGGCAGTGATCGCCTTCCTTCAGGGAGGAGGCGGGACAGGGCTCAGGCCTGTCGGTAGCTGTCTGCAGGCCAGCTTGCCCGCCCAGCGACAGATGAGGACAGCTGGCCTGTTCCCGCTCCATGCCCCTGACTCGAGCAGGTTTGGTGGCTGGTCAGCCATGGGGCTGGTGCTCAACCTGCTCTGGAGCTGGGGACATGCAGGAGTGGGGGTCCCCTCTGTGGGTGTGAGGGGCTTGCAGAGGTGGCTGTGGCCAGGGGCGCAGTCCTGCAGAGCTGAGGGCTATAGGCAGGGAGACGGAAACACATGGACCATAAGGAAGGGCCAGCTGGCCTCAGAGCCCCTCACAGCCAAGGCCACACTGCTACCAGGTCGCGCTACCTGATCTGTGGGAGTTTTCTATCCCATGATGGGTGCAGAACCTCCAGGGATCCCCAGGCACTGGACTGCTCTGTGCTCTCGTGAGCTCAACCCTCCATGAGTCTGCAGCAGGGGACAAGCCTCTCCTCCACAGCACGGATGCTGGGTGACTGGGAACACTTTCTGATGTCCAGTTCCACATGTCTGATTTATTCAACCTCATCTGAGTCCTTCCCTATGGCCACCATCCCCCTGCACCCCGGGTTGCATCCCAAGCCTCCCTGCCCCAGGCCAGGAACACGACACCTCTTCCCAAATCTACCGTCTGCTCTGTCATGTGGCTTGGACGGTGAGGCAAGGAGCACATGCCTAGCACCTGACACCAAGTGCCAAATGATACTTCCTACATTTTTCATGGGCACTTAGGAACAGAGATGGTTTAGGGTCCTGTGGAAAGTGCCTACCACCCCCCATAATGTGGTTTTAGGTGCATATGGTACACGATGTCCCTCTCCTGGTTAACTGAGCCTACCCACACGGCTTTGCCCACATGTCACGAGGTGGTCCCGTAGCCTTGCAATCATAGGATTCATTAGGTCTATAGGTCTATGACTTAAGTATCCATGAAACAAGAAAATATGAGGAACTACCACTAGAAAAGGAACACACTCCAGAGGCACTCTGCAGAAGTGGATGGCTTCCTAAGACGGCCTGTGCACAGGCAGCCACATGCTGGCCTTGACGAGGAGCCTCGGGAGGAGCCGCACGCCCTTGCGGGAAGAGCACTCCTGAGACAGAGGTGGTGAGCAGGGTCTCACCCGTGCTTTGGGGGCCAGCACACCGAGACTGGCTGACAGGAGAGGAGGCTGAGCACAGGGGACCGGCTGGGTGCAGTTGACCCTTCCGTCCTGCGTCTCCTGAAACAGAAACCCAAGCCTCTCTCTGACCACAGTCTGTAAAAGTCACGTTTGTTCTTGAAATAATTTTCAGTTTCTCACAAGTGATTCATATTTGAAAACTAAATCTTGATCCTAAAGAAGTCCCTTTTAGACCCACTTCATGGTTGGAAAGAAGACCCCCTCAGGAGCCACATCCAGTGACAGTCAGGGCTGTGACTCCCTGGTCCTGACTGGCACGGGTGATGTAAAGTGCCTGCCATGAGCGAGGGTACATGGCCTCCCTCTCCGGAGATAGACGCTGCCAGTCGGCGTGGTGGACAGTCCTGTGACCCGTAGGCTGGTGTGCAGACACTGGTCTCGGGAAGACCATGAGTGCTGGGGGGTGCGGGCAGCTAGGTTGCCAAGGAAAGGCACATGGCAGGGGGTTCAGAGAAGCCCCTGTGGAAGGGGTGAGGGCCCTGGAAGGTGGCCATAGGCTTGCGGGCAGAGCAGAGCCTTCAGGATGGAGTGAGAGCCCTGCAGGTCCTGCCCCAGGCGCCGCGGAATTCCACGAGCACACACCGAAGAGGCTCCGGCCAGGAGTGGGTGTGACCAGGTTGCATTTGAAAGGACACTGCTGCTGGGCAGGTGAGCAGGCCGGCCAGGAAGCCAGGAGCAGTCGGGCAGGGGAGAGGGTGGCCTGGCAGGAAAGAAACCGTGGGAGCGCTCACCACAGAATTCACAGGACTTGGAGATCAGATGTGGCCGTCAGGGCGCCTGGAGTCTCCATGTGATGAGCTGGGAAAACAAGGACAGTGGATCCACAGAGAAGATGAGGAGCTCCGCTTTGGACGTCTTCAGGTTGGGAAGCGCACATGCTAAGATGGGAGGCCAGTGGCTGCCGGATGCGTGGTCTGAAGCTCACAGGGGTCTGGAGAAGGAAGACGGAGGAGGCAGGCGGCTGTGCCCCTGCTTCTGCACAAGCCCAGGGAGTCTGAGGCCAGGAGCGAGCAGAGTTAGAGAAGATCGCGCGGTCCATGGAGGACCCAGGGTCTCGGGCCATGAGAGACGGTCCTCAGGTGTGTCACTCCGCTGACCCCTCGAGCCCCTCTGCAGAATGCGATTCACACCATGGCAGATGTGACCAGGCCATGTGACCCACAGCCCCCACCAGCTACATTCGGAAATTGGAGTCGGTGTCAGGCAGGAACAGGGATCCCAGGCAGCAGTCTGCAGGAGCTCGACACAAAGCCCGAACTCTGCTCTCCCATGTCTGGTCATCAACAAGGAGATGAACGTTAAATAAAAACTGCAAGTGAATAACCAGCAAGGCGGCCGCCAAGCAGGAGGCAGGGCCCAGATTCTCCAGCTGACACCGATGGTGTTTTTAGGGCGAATCCAGACCTACCGCCGGCTGAGTGCTGGCTGCACATCCACCAGCCTGGACCTCCAGATCCCGGAGAGCCGCACAGCCTGGGAGCCTGCAGGTCACACAGTCCTGGCTCTTCCAGCAAACCCAGTGACAGGCAGTCCTTCAGCGGGCAGGCCAGGGTCCTGACAGTGATTCTTAAACTTGAGCCACACGCCCCCGACAAAAGAAATGCTACCTTGTTAGACTGGGTAAGACGTGAAAAGACAGGCGTCCCAGGGAGAAGGTTCGGTGGGACTTGGCGGGGCCTGGAGGGGTGGGCCACTGCCTGCCGGCCTCTGGCTCAGGAGGATCTTCTCACCAGAAATTCAAGGCTGGCCAGAATGTCCACAGGCAGACGGCCCCTCAGACTGGGCCGCAGGGACAGGGTTGGCTGGGGAGGCAGGGGAGGGAAGGCCAGGGCCAGGGTCCCTCTCACCCAAGTCCAGGAGTGAAGGTATGACTGCTTGGAGGCAACCAGGGACCTCCAGGGACAAGGGAAGCCACCTCAAGGGCTTTGGAAGTGTCCACTCCAGAGACAAGTGAACTTCTTGATGCAGCTGTGACAATGATCTTGGCCGCTTTGTGAGAAACCGTCCCATCAACCATTAACTACCACAGAGGACTGCTAAAGCTCAGGATGCTAACACGGTGAGGCACGCAGACGAAGCCGCCTTTCCAAGAAGTGATGAGACTTTAGAAATGCTCCAACATGGCCATTCTAACCCACATGACTGAGATTTTCAGGTGACAGTCAGCGTTACCCACATTAATTACATGCTTAGCATCTCACTTGTTTCCTGAATGCATTCTTTGGTAGTCATAATAAGCTAGAGTGAAGCATAAGCTCAACACGAAAATGCAATTGTTCTGCCTCAAAAACACTTAGCACGAGGGCAGTCTTCTTTTAAGGACATTCTGGCACAATCTACCTCCCTTTTCTCAGCATGTTTTAGATTCAAAACCAGACAACATGTTGTTTCATCTGTAAAGACCACAGTCCATATCTTAACCAATAAGGGCTTTTTAAAGCATAACTAGCATGCTAGTAGTCAGACCTTGTAAAATTAATGTCACCTGAGAGGTGGCTGCATTAGTCTATTTCATGTTGCTATAAAAACATAACTGAGGCTGAGCAATGTATAAAGAAAAGAGCTTAATTTGGCTCACAGTTTTGGGGGCTAGGAGTCCAAGATCAGCTGGCCCCTCAGTTTGACCTCTGTGAGGACTTCTGGCTACTCACAACATGGCAGATGGCATCACAGTGGGGGTGCATGTGGCAGGGGAAAAGAGGAGCAGCAAGATGGGAAGTGAGAGGGGTCCAGGGCCCAGGCTGGCTCTTTGTGAAAACCCACTCTTGTTTCACAGGCCCTAACCAGGGTCCCTCCCATGGGGTCTATGACTTTGAGCAAGCCCTTCCTCCTCCCAGTAGGCCACACTGGGACCAAGTGTCCAGCATGTGAACTCTGGGAACATCCTAAGCCGCATGCAAACCACAGCAGGGCGGACAGCTGCCCCCAAATGCTTCACTTTGGCACCAGGGCTCTTTTTATTTTTAACATTTTTTTAGTTGTAGATGGACACAATACCTTTCTCTTATTTGTTTTATTTTTATGTGGTGCTGGGGACTGAACCCAGTGCCTCACACAAGGTAGGCAGGCGCTCTACCACGGAGCCACACCCTGGCCCTGGCACCAGGGCTCTTTTCCTTTGAAGGCAGGCAGAGGAGAGCATCTGAGCCACTCTCCTCCAAGGCAGCAGATGAAATCCCCACCAGCAGCCCCTGCTGGGAGGAGAGGAGCGCTCTCCAGAGAGGGCACCCAGGCGGGAGAGACCACGAGCAGGCTGCGAACGGGCCTGGTCCCTGCGCCCCGTGGGTCTTCCCGCCCTTCCTCTTTGCTCAGCCTGGTACAAAAGCACCAGACTTCGCCATGCCTGGTCTCGTCACATGGACCTCTTGCAGTGTCCCTGAATGCTTCTCTCCGCACAGCTGTCTCCTGCAGAGCGAACACTCGGGCAGCCCAGACTGCAGGGACAGGCGTCCTGCCTGGGATGCACTGGCACAGGCGCATTTCCCAGGCCCCCCTGTCCTCCAGTGAGCCTGCTCGAGAGGGCGGGCCCAGGGGGTGCACCGTGCAGCTTCAGTGTCCTGTTGTTGACTTGTTGGGGACGCCCGACTCTCATCCAGTGAAGTGCCCACGTTCTGGAGTGGTCAGGTGTTTCCTCTCCTTTACCATGACGGAGGGGGACCTGTCCAGAGGCAGCTTTGGCTACAGCGAAAGCCCTGGGTGGCTGCCCTGTCGACTTCACCCCCGTCACGAGGTCACCATGTCTGCAGTGAGCTCTGAGAGCTCAGAGGTGCAGGGCGTCCCTCCAACTGTGCAGACCCTGCTGCCCCCGGGGCCACGGCAGCCACTGAAGCCTGTGACCCAGGCACCACTCCAGGGGCTTCAGAGCCACCTCTCAGCATCGGCTCTGAACTGGTTAGCCAACGTCTGTGAAGACGCTTCTTACCACCACTCACTGCCCTGAACCACCTCTCTCACACCCAGGGCGGCGTAAATGCTTGGCTCTTTTTTTCCCACACTTTTTAGAATAATGAATTGATCATCTACCACCCTACAGAAGTAATCAATGAAGTTTTTTTAGAAAATATTTATGAACTCAGAATTTTTAACTATGATCATGTATTTCCATCTGCTCAGCCATTTCCTGAGCTCCTCGTTTCCCACCGTGCCAAATGGTTCTGTGTTCTGGGGACATGGCCACAGCCTTGGGTACTTCCCCTGTGGCCAGCAAAGGTGGCCCCGGCTCACCCTGTCCCCTCCCAGCCCCATGAGGTCGCCTGAGGAGCACAGTGCTTGGAGAGCAGAGTGTGCATCTTCTCAGAGCTACTTCCAGGCATCGCTGGGGTAGAACTGAGAAGCATGAGGGGTTCAAGGAGAGACAGAATCAGGTCTGTTTCCAACTAACACTACAAAGTTCATGTTTTACTTCACTGCTTTTAGTTTTGTACCTGTGTCTCTTTTCTGAATTCTCTACTTTTTTGAATCTACCCACCTGCCACATGCTCAGTTTGCAAGAGACTGGGCTCTGAGGCTGCAAACGCAAAGCACTGGGGGACCTAAGCCAGGAGCCACCCGCACAGGAGCAAGAGCACCTGCTCCCCCAGAAAGTAGGCAAAGCCACCCTGGCTGACCAAGAAAGCCAGCCTCGCCAGCGAAGCCACTGGCTCGCTCCCAACAGCAGAGTCTGCAGGAAGCTGCCCTCCCGGTAGGACACCTTGGGGGCCAGAGTCCCTGAGGACGTGGGGACACACTGGGGACTACTCACATCATCCAGTGCATGGGCCACTTCTCGCGAGATGGAGCTGTAGGGACAAACGACACTTAAAATGCACACGGCAGCATGCTTTCTTTCTGAATTCGCGGTGTCCCCTGCTCTCTCCCTGGCTCTTCCCCACCCCCGACTCCCTGGACTCTGGCTTCATTCTTGCTCCTCGCGGGTGTTCCCTGACCTCTCCTGTGGCCACGTGTCCCTCTTTCCACACACACGTCTCTTGTCCTCTCTGGCCTCTTCTTCTACCCTATACTCTTCGCTTTTTATTTCTTCTGTTCCTGCATGATTCAGAACAGGGGCCACCACGGGCCCTGCTCTGCTGGGGGCACCCTGCGTCTGAGCTGCCGCATCACACTTTCAGGGTAGCAAGTGCGACCGAGGAACTCAGTTTCTGATTTGTTCAATCTCATCGGTGACTGGTGACGGGCCGCCCAGAGCAGATGACAAAGCAACAGAAAGCTGCATTTGGTACCTTGAGGCAAGGACCATCTGGAAGCCAGGCCCAAGAAGCTGTCACATGTCAGGGTCACCACTACACTGTTTTCCCTATTTTCAGTCCTTTGACAAACTACAAATGCTCCCAGTCCACAAGGTGCACTTGTGCTTCCTGAGGCCTTCCTGGAGTCCAGCGCTCAGTCATCCAAGGTGAACACAGGGGACCAGGCAGGTCCCTAGAGGGGAGTAAAATGTGGACAGAAGAGGGGGGACCTGAGACCAGGAAGGCCACACCAGCCAGACTAGGGGGCAGGAAGCAGATGACAAGTGCAGAGGAGGTGGGGGAGTGGGGGTCCGGGGGTTTCAGCCACTCTGAAGCTCTGTCCCCAGGTCTAGTTGCCTGGCGAGGAGCACCACCCTGAGGGATACCTCCACTCGGACACCAGCAGCACCTGTGGGGCCAGGGCTGGGGAGCCAGGCTGTGGAGACTCCTGCCAGTTCTATACCTTTTTCCCTCAACACCCCCACGTGGCCACACACAGCCACACACGGCCGAAGACGATGCCCCGAGTGTAGGGTCACCTGCTATGTGAAGCCGAGCTGTTCCACTCACTATCGAAGGGCAGCAAGGGACGGATCCGACAGTGAACTCGGATGCTTCCCTTCAGCTCCTGCAACAATGATGTCCACTGTGGACACGGCTGTGAGCCACAGGGGACAGGAGCCACCCTCTCGAGGCGTGCACTGGGGACATTTCCCAGGTGATCCACGGAGTCACTGCACTAGTCCTGACTTCTGGAGAAGGCCTGGGGGCAGCGCGTGGTCAGGGTTAGCCCAGGTTTTTCTGACTCAAACCTAACCCATCCATTCCCTTGGCAGACCCCCCGCCCTTGGCAGAAGAACCCACAGGAGGCCTTTCAGTGCATCCCAGGTGAAGTGCACTGGGCATTTTAGGGGAAATTGAGACATTTGGCTCTTCTGCTCATCATTCTGGCCCTCCGGAGGCTTCGCCTGGATAACGTCATGGCGAGGTTGGTCAGGGTGGATGAGGAATGTGGGCCCCTGTGTGGGCAAGGGGCAGGGGCAGCCCGCAGCTGCCCATGGGGAGCGAGTGAGCAGAGCTGAGTGCAGGTGGAGCTGGGAGACTGTCTGCCCCTCTGCCTGACGCCTCTCCCCACTGCCTTTGTGGCTGTGGGCCCCTTGCACACCTGTCAGCCTGGCACATGGCTCCGGCAGCCTCCAGGCTCCGCCTTCTCCACCCGCCTCCATCAGACCTCCCTGCTCATGGCTGAGTCCCAGCACCATCCTGAATGGCTAAAATCTACCCAGTCGGGTTTCCTCTTTCTCTGGGTGAGGTGTCCAGAACGAGAGGCACGGGTCAGGTGTGGTGGGTCACTGCCAGAGCAGAGCAGGACTGAGGACCACCCTGACCCACGTGCTTTCTGTTGGTGCAGCCCAGCGATGCTCTCGCTGGCTTGGCAGCTCTGATCCTGGCACTGACAGCAAGCGAGGACTGTCAGTCAGGCCACCAGTGGTTGGTAATCAGGTTTCTTGTACCCAAAGAACTCCCGACCTGACTCGAAGGCAGCATCGTCTTCTCCCAGCCCCTTTGAATCATGGAAATCAGAAAGCCAGAGAGCCCTTAGAAATGCACATGTGCAGATGCCTGTAAGGGCGCCGAGCCCCAGCCCTGTGGGGAGAAGCCCGCTTGGGAAGGGGCTGTCCCCGGAGCAGCGGCAGAGACAGCCTTTGATGGGGGGAGGTGACAGAGAGCAGTGAGAGCCAGTGAGACCAGCAAGTCACTCCACCTGCAGAGTACAGGGCCTTGCACTGGTGCAGCCCGGGGCAGAGGAGCAGGGTGAGGAGGGACCAGGCCCAAGGCAGAGCCCTGCACTGGCTCTTCTCTGGGACCAGGGACAACATGTGTCTGTCTACTGGAATCTGGCCTTGGCTCAGCAGGGTGCTGCCATGGGGAGTCCCTGCGTCCTTCCACCACACTGTGCCTGGAGTTGGTACCCAGGTCAGGTTCAGCCTGTGGCTCTGGCCCGCTGAGGTATCTGCGACCAGCCAAACCCGCATCTCCTCTGAGATCCCAACCATGCCTTCTACATCCCACCTGAGTCCTAAACATTAGGGTCTAATGTTTAGAGCCAGACAGAGCCACAGGGTGCCGCTGGGCACCAGGGCAGAAGCCTGGCCCCTGCTGGGTTCCTGGGGACAGGAAAACTCCTCTCTCCCCGGGTGCTGGGTAAGCGGGTGACCGTGCTGACAAGAGGCAGCAGCTCCTGCTTGGCAACTGTCCATAAATACTTCATGCAGTGCTTCCCCATGCGCCTGGCTGAGACCAGACACTCCACACCCGCCACATTTCCTTGATTTAATACCCGAACATTTCATTCCTGTAAACTCCTGCTGCTCTCAGGGAGCGACCCTGCTTCCTTTAAGTGCTCACACACTTTGAGCACTCCATTCTAAAGCCTCGTCTTTGATTGATGATGAGCAAGTCCAACAGCTCTGCCATACGGCTGCTCCTACTGCTCGAGAACCAGGTAAGTGACACTGTAGACGGATCTCCAGCCTCTTGAGCTTCCCGAAGCTGAGGTCAGTGTCCTGTTTGCACAGTGCCCATGGCAAGGAAGGGCCCCTTCGGCTAGTGCAGCAGGTCCAGTCACGATCCTGATTCTAGACTCAGGATCGTGCGCCATCGAGTCTTCTCTATTGGACTTGTGTCCACCCTAGGTAGTGCGTTTTAGCCCTTCTCACTAGATCCCAGGCTGTCCCCAGCAGCCCCGAGAGGTAGAGATAGCACGGCAGTTACGTAAGGTGAAGGACCACAGTGCTGTGGAGCGCTGGCCCCTGAGCACCGACAGACGACTCCTGAATACTGGATTGCACAGATGGGCCCTACGCCAGAATCATCCTCAGCCGTGTCTCACGGCCAGTGGAGCTCTTCACCTCTGTGAGGGCCGAGCACCCCTCAGGAGCACAGGCCTCATGGGCAAGAGGTTCTGGAACTCAGACGTCAGCCTCGGTGCGAGCACAGTCAGACCTCACAGAGGAGGTCCAGAGCAGACCCCCCGCCCTGGCCGCCTCACCATGGTGGAGGGGGAACCGTCCTAACTCCGGAGTCTCAGACCCCTCATCTCTGAAGCAGCAGTCGGGGAACCTCATGACTGGGCTGGAAGAAAGCAGCTAAGGGCCACGAGGACGGGCAGCTGGGTCCTCTCACCCTGGCGCAGACCTCTGAGCTCTCCAGCTGGGGAGAATTGGGGGTGTCCTGCTCTCAAGTACCCCTCTCCTTCCTGAGCTCACATCAGCTCAACTCCTGCAGGCCTCAGGGGCTGACGGGGTCCCAGCCTAACCCAGCATGGCTACTGTGTGGCCCAGGACAAGCACCTCTCCATGCCTCGGTGGCCCCTGCTCTTGACTGAGCACCAGAGTGGCTGGTGGTGTCTGGGTGAGGGAGGACACTGGAGCCCAGCACTGACCTCAGCTGACCTCTCCGCCCTGTGCCCCCCCCCCGGGCTGTCCCTCCCATTCCCATGGTGTTCTGACTTTCTGTCCCCTCCCGCCCAGCTGTGGCCTCAGTGCGCCCAGCCCCTCAGTGGCGGAGCCCGGCAGCCGCGGCAGGCGCTCACCAGCAGGCTGTTGTGCAGGGCCCGCCGCCTCTGCTTCTCCCGGTGGCAGCGCTCCTCCATGTCCTGCAAGGACTGCTCAAGACGAAGGGCCTCTGACCGCCAAGCTGGAAGGACAGTGCGACCCAGGTTACGGGGATTCTGCAGGGGGGACCCGTGTGGCCTGGCAGATTAAACGCCTCTGTTAGCAGAGAGGTAGCCACTCACGGAGGCCAGCAGCTCTCCACATGGGACACACCCTGGGACCATGGCCAGGGGCCTTGCCCAGGAGTCCTGCACCACGACCCAGTCCTGGAGGCCTGCTCCTGACGTCCCGAGGCTCCCGGGGACCCTCTCTGTGGGTAGAGCCTGCAGCAAAGGAGGTGGGGTCTGGTTTCCAATTCCTCCATTGCCGGGCTGACCTGGGGCCTCCACTTCCTGTCCAGTCAGAGACCCTCTGGCCATGATGTGGGGATGAGGGGAGACTGTCCACTACACACTGGGGCCAAGCACAGTCGCAGCTAAGCCAGGATGCCCAGGAGCCCAGAGGGCCATTGTCATGATGGCTGCTGCCCACGTGGAGTCCAGCGCAGGAATGGAGTCTTGTCATGGCCTGAGGTCAGCAGCAGCCAGGCCTGCTCCAGTGCCCACAGTGACATACCTGGCCTGGCTGCAAATGTCCAGGGAGGAGGCCCCATCAGCAGTGGCCACTCACAAGGCTAGAGTAGAGTGTGCTCTCTCGGTGCCCAGCCAGGCAGCACAGGTGTAAGGGGGCACCGTCCCCTGAGCAGAAGGGTCTCCACAGCTGACCCCGACTCCGTCAGCAGGCCTGCTCCCCAACCCGTCCTGTCTGAGGTGCGGGATGAACTGCCTGACACCAGGTGGTGTCTAAGCTTCACCTCTGATGGGCGCTGAGCTGCAGGGGAGAAGGGGCTGGGAAGCTGGCCGCCTGGACAGGACGTGGGCCAGCAGCCTGGAGGGGCCTTCCTGGGGGTCTGTGTGCATAGGCTGCAGGTGTCTGGCCAGCCTGGGACCTCGGCCAGACATCAGCACCTCCCTAGGGCACGGCCCTGGCTCCCGCTCGGCCTTCCCTGGGGTCCCAGAGCTGCACCCTCTGCACCCTCTGAACTAAGCAACGGACTCTTCCCGTCAGCTCCAGTGGGGAGACCATGCACAGACAGACACACCACACACACCTACATACACTGATACACGCCACATGCACCTACATACAAAACTACACACACCACACACACACCTATGTACACCTACACACACACCTACATACGCCACACACCTACACACACCTGTGTACACCTACACACACCCACACACACACAGACACACACACACACCACACACACACCACACACACACCACACACACTTACACACACCACACACAGGTGCACATACCACACACACCTACACACACCTACATACACCTATACACACACCTACGTACACCTACACACACCGACACATGCCTACACACATTGACACACACACCACATACACCTAATACACACACCTACACACACCACACACACGTGCCCACACACCACACACACACCCAAAAGCAGCAGACACACTGTCCTCTCTAGGGCGTGGCGGACCCCGTGCGCTGCGCAGGCCCCTGGCCATCTGAGCGCGGCACGGCCATGCCTCAGAACGACAGCGGGGCCGCAGCCCCTCACACTCTGGGAATCACAGGAGGGGTCGTCGCCCACAGCCCTGCCCAGTTGTCTTCAGGCTCCAGCAGGACGTGGGCTGCAGTGGATAGCGTGACCCTGCACTCAGGCGACACCGCGCAGCTGACCACCCTGAAGACAAGCCCCTGTGAGAGGAGGTGCGGTCCAGTGGCTGGGGAATCATGGAAGGAGGAATTCCACCCATCTCTGGAAAATCTGACTCTGAAAGCTAACGTGCCCGCAGGCTCTGTGCACCAGGAACGCCACGGGCAAGAGTCACTGTTCCCGTGACAGGGGAGGAGGAGACCCCCACGGCGGTGGCCGCAGGGTCGGGGGGCAGCAGCCAGGATATAAGACAGCATTTCTCCTCGCCCTGAATGGGCATCAGTGGGCGGCTAGGAGAGACGGGGGCTGGGCCCAGGCAGGCCTCTCCCAGCAGGCCCGGCTCGCACAGTGCGGCACCTCACCTTGCACAGCCTGACTGTCCAGCTGTGCTCTCTGCACAGCGGCCGCTGCTGCAGAGAGGTGGGCCTGGCACTGCTCCTGACAGCTGCCCACAAGCTCCAGGACGGAAGAGCGGAACTCCTTCACATCTTGTTTAAGCCTCTACGGGAGGAGAGCACACACACGGGGCACAACCGGTTTGTAACCATCCCCACTGTGGTATGACCCAGAGCCAGTCATCGTCCGCTCCTGTCCCCAAGCCCCAGCCCCAGCCCCAGCCGGCGGCCAGCCGAGTCCATCGGGGCCTGCAGCAGCACCTGGGGTGCCCTCACTGCCACACCCTGGTTCAACAGGCTTGGACCAGTGTTGGGAAAGCAGCTCATGTGACTTGAGTGGTTTGTGTCTTTCAAGTACTCACAAAATAGAGATTCAAGTCTGTCCCGATTTCCGCAGCAGTGCCGCCCATTGTTTGGAGGCGGAACTCCCCCTGGCCTTTTGTTGACCACCCTTCAGTGTTGGCAGAATCCTCATCTCTGTGTCCCCTCCAGGGGAACAAAGCCCTGATGGACAATCCAGACCAGCTCTGGAAGCCCCATTATCATGGGCTCCTGCCAGTGAGGACCGCTCTTCAGAACTGTGCTCCAACAGAATCCCCGGACAGTAAGCAGGAAAGCATCCCCGGAGCGTGGGGGACGTCACGGCGGTATCCTGTGCTCCATCTGCTCTTTCCCCTGGATTTATTTCAAGGATTTTCAGTTTGACAAACAAATTGGTGAGCGGCCACCACCAAAGTCTCCTAGGCTGTGACGGCCACCCGGCCCAAGCAGTGCTCTGCTTCTCAGCTACACCTTTCTTTTTCTATAACAAGAGAGAAGTTCTTTCATGTGCTTAGGGAACACTTTAATGGAATATAAAAGCTAAACTGAACTAAACTATTTCATTATATAGAATACAGATACATTATAGAGCTACTTTTCAGAGATGGATTGATTTTCCTCAAATGGAAGAGAATTAAAAATAAACTCTATATAAATCCACTCTGAATGTACAAAAAAAAAAAAGTTAAAAGTCTCTGGATGTGACCAGCACAGAGCGCAGACTGATCCCATTTGCAGATGGTGTGGCATTGTTGTGATGACGTGTTTCTTCCTGATTTTGGCCCTGGTCCCCCTGTTTATAACAAAAGGCAGAACAATGCTCCTAATCAGAGGTAGTGAAATATCCACCCTGGAGGACTTCCAAACATGCTCATGGACTAGCAGTTTTCCTTCTTTCTAGAAACCTCCAGCAGTGTGCTAGAGGCAGGCCCCATGGACACCATGGACGCCACGGCCATCATCCCTCACCCTGCACACTGCACTCGCCTCCCCGGGCGGCCGTGAGACAGCAACCCTACCTGACCACGCTGAACCCCGGCAGCCGCCTCAGCCACCCACTCCCCGGCCAATGCGAATTTTCTGCTCCCACTTTTGGTCAGAATCCCAACATGGGCTTCTAGGTCTTTTCTGTTCAGTGACGTTGGAGGGCGGAAGCCCCAGAGGGAGAGGTGCCTGCAGTGAATGGCGGGGCCGGCGGCCCCCAGGGACCCCACCAGCCCCAGGAGGTCTGCTTGCTCAAGCTTCCCTCGTCCCCGGGGTGGGGGGCTCACTTCCCACAGGCAGGCTGCACGGTTCCCCCAGAATGAGCCCTGCATGCTGGATCTGCTCTCTCGTGTAGCTGGGCGATGCCTACCTGAGCCAGGTGCCAGGACTGGGCCAGCGCTGGGTGCATACCTCCCTGCCCTCCTCCGCGCGGAGCGTGAACCTGCATGGCCTGCAAGTGGCTCCCTCTGACCCTTCCTTGGTACTGTTGCACAGGGAGAAAGGAAAGAGGGCAGAAAGTCTTAGAGCGAAGCGGGTGCCGTTGCCCTGAGGCCTGGTTCCAGCACATTGTGTGCAAGAGCAGTGGCAGTGGGTTGGCCCACAGTAGGGCAGGGTCAGGAGAAGCTGCTGGAGACCCAGCTGTTCAGGGCTGAGCCCTTGGGCACTGGCCAGGTAGAGAGGAGAGGCCAGCATCCAAGGAAGAGGCCACCAGGCAGATCCCAGAAGGGACAGGAGTGGGAGGGATGAGGTGCAGAGGCCCATGAGCCCCTGAGGAGCTCTCAGGACCCAGCAGCAGGGCTCTCAGAACAGGTGCAAGACCCACCACTCTGGACTCTCACGGGGAGGGGTGGGGTGAAGGAGAGGACCCTCGCAGCCCTGGGCGGCCATCTAAGCCTCCAAGCAAGCAGGGAGGGTGAGGGAGGCAGGAGCCCTGGGGCAGCCTGGTAGGCGGGCCAGGGTGTAGGTGGGGGCCAGCCCAGTCCTGGGCTCTGGCCTGCACCTCTGACCGGCATGACAGGTGCGCCAACAGCAAGCGCAAGGCAGGACCAGGTGGTTTCGCTTCAGTTGTGGCGTCCACTGTGGAGCTGCCCTCACCAGCAGTGCACCCTGGTGAAGCCGGGCCACCCGAGGCCGAGCCACACGGGGCTGACTGCCCAAAACACACCGCAGCCTGCACTCACAGGAGGAGGCACCACGCATTCCAGCAGAGCGTGAAAGCCGTGGGAAGGCGCGATGGACCCCCAGCGTCTTCTTCAGAGGGGCAGAGAAGGGAGCCTGTTGGTGGGCCTCTGGGAGGTGACCCAGAGGGTGTGAGTTCACCGTTTAGGGGAGGCAGAGCTCTGGACTCCCAGCCAACCAGAATTTGAGTTGCTGGCACAGTGTGCACTGGGCCCAGGTGAGTGGACAGGTTCCCTCACAAAGCCTGGGAGAGGGAGGGCTGGGTCAGCAGGGAGATTTCCAGAGGTGTCTGTGGGGGGCAGACGAGGCAGGAAGTCCATTTGCTCCGTGGAACTGTCCACCAGTGCACAGAAGTTCAGTAGAAGGCCAGGGCAGGGAGCCCGGGGGACGCACCAGGCTGCCCTGCAGGCCAACGCGCACCACAGGAGACGGGCTGCCCCGCGTGCGGCAGCCTGCGGTGGACACTGGAGTAAAGGAGCATTCGCAGCTAACGGCTTCTCTTCGTTTGGGTGAAGAAAAAACTAAAGCAAAACAAACTCTCTAACAGGACTGACTCCTATATCCAGAGGAATCAGGAAGTCCATTCTGCTGACCACACGAGGGACAGAGACTCAGAGGACCTAGCACAAGAGTAGCTGGCACTGACAGCAGCCTGGAGGAGAGCCCGGGTGATTTGGTTTCAGGTAACAGGAAGGAAAGACTGTGGAGGAGCAGGGAGTGGACAGGTGAGCTGGGCTGTCCTGCCTGCCAGGGAGGCCGAGGAATCAGCCAGTAAGCGCAGAGAGAGGCTGTCAGTGGAGCAAGGGTGCTGGACCTGACTCAGGAGAGGGGACACTGAAAACAGGAGAGCCAGGTACTGTGGCACACACCTCTAATTCCAGAGACTTGGGAGGCTGAGGCAGGAGGATCACAAGTTTGAGGCTAACTGGGCAATTTAGAGAGACCCTCCCTACCTCAAAATAAAATGAAAAGGGCTGGGGATGTGGCTCAGTGGCAGAGTGTCCCTGGGCTCAATGCCCAGTACCACAAAGCAAGGGAGGGAGGGAGCAGAGGAGGGCGGGGAAGAGGGGGAGAGGAAGAAGCTGCCTGGCCTCAGCTGAGGAAGGATCCGCCTCCACGCTGAGTCTGGTCAGTCCACCTGAGAGCAGCTCCTCTGCAGAGCGGTCACACTTTCAGCATGTCGTGCTGGGGGATGCCCTTCCGGGAGCAGCTGCAAGGGGCGGCACCCCGGACCAGTCCAAGGGTGAGCAAGTGGCACCCTGAGTCACTGGAGGCAGGAGGTTGTGTTTTTTCGCCACCAAAAGGACCACCAGGAACTGGAGGTGCCAGGAAGCGGGTCAGGCCGTGAGAGCAGACAGCAGAGACTCGGGCGCTGGTGCCAGCTCCCAGGGCTCCCAGGAGGATGCTCAGCAGAGCGGGCTCCTGAGCACAAGCGGGGAACCCAGGGCCCTCGCAGGGATTCTGCAGCTGGAAGGCCTTGGCTGCTGTGGCTTCAGTGGCCTCCAAGATTCCTGGGGGGGCCAGCCCACTGTGGGGGCATTTGGAAGGGGAGGTGATGAAATTCCCAGCTCCACTCTCACAAATGGACCAGTTCCCTACAAAAGCAGAGCTGGACGGAGCAGCGGAGGCCCTTCCTGCTCTTCTGCTTTCCCACCGTAGGAGGACACCTAGCTGGGCCAGCGGGAGGAGCGGCCTCACAGACACCCGATCCATACAGCCTCCATCTTGGGCTCCCAGCCTCCAGAACTGGGGGAGAGCAATGTTCTTTGTAAATCACCTAGTCTCAGGTATTTTGCTATAGTGACACAAGAAGACAAGGGCAGTTGAGTTGCCGCAGTCTGGCTGGGCACAAATGCCGCAGTCTGGCTGGGCACACGATCACGAGCCACCACACAGCTTGTAGATTCAAACAGCAACTCTTTATTCCCGAACTCACACCAGCCGTCTACAATCACGTTCTGGGGAAATCCACGTTCTCTGCCCAAATCCACGTTCTCTCCCAAATTTACCTTCACTGGGCTTCTGTCTCCCAAAATATACTGTCTGAATCCCGTGAGAACTCAAGGGGAACTTAGGCAGCAGGATACGCCCTATTCCCAGCAGGAATAATCTTAAACCTTAAACCTGGAACCTAAACTGGGAACACCCTAAACCCGATTATGTTAAACCAGGAACACCCTAATCCGCCCTGGTCCTTGAGCAAGGTCAACTACATTCAATGTCACTGCAAAATGTCAGCAACATGGGGTACGCTGGCAAGGAAATTGTCATACCTACTTGGCTAATGGCTCCCAGCATCTCCCCCCTTCTGATTCCTTGGGAAAAATTGCATCACTGGTGACACCATCAGCAAAGATATGCCAGCACTACCACAATTAACATGGGGTGTGCTGGCAAGGAAATAAAAATTGCATCACTAGTTAATCACTGTCGCAGATGTAAGAATGGCCAAGCTGGAGTTCTGGATATCAGCTGTTATGGATTTGAGTCAAATCATCTTCTTTTCCATCTGTAGAAATTGTTTTAGTTAATCTCTCTGGAATCCAAATCGGCTGCTGTTCTCCCTGTGGAAAAACACAAACAGACCCCCGACTCCAGACAATCACTGGGTCAGGACCTTTCCATTGTCCTGTTAGAATATCTTTCCAAAGTACTTTAGGCTTATGTACATTTTTTGGATACATATGCCTTTCCGCAGCACTAAGTCCTGATGAATCCAAATTTAAAAAGTTTAGAGTAAAAAGCGTTATTTTAAGTTTATCTTTGGGGGATATATACCCCTTTCCAATTCCCTCTTTTTGCTTTAATAAGTATATGTCTGTATCTAATAGTTGTCTAGCTTTTTGCATTTTCTATCTGAAATACCTTACTTGACATTTTCAACCATTTTTTATCTTATTTCTATCTTCTAAATTTTTTTTTTAAGGTTTGTATTTTTACCCTTAGTTGCTTATTTTCCATTGGTATGCCAGCACTACCACAATTAACATGGGGTGTGCTGGCATTGAGTGACTCTAAATTTACTCAACACAGATTGGACAACTCACAGTGGATGGATTTATGGTACATATATTAAATCTAATTAAAGCTGTTTAAAGAAAAATAGCCTTCAGCTGCATCCTTACTTTATTAAATTCTTGTGAATGCAGAGACAAATAGGAATTTGGAACATAACCTGTTCCATTGTAAGAAGATACTTTAAAATGTCAGCTGAAGAGTTCCTCTCACCTCACCAGACAGAGAACAGAAAAGATCTAAGGAGAGAGTGTCACTTTCAACTTATTTCTTTGATAAAGGCTGAAAACTGACTTCAACACTAAATCACTGGATGCAATTCAAGATATTTAAGTATATTACCTCTGCCAATTTCAGATGAAGAATAGCATTTTCTGTTTCCAGTTCAACTATGCTTTCTTCTTTGACCTACCAACAAGGATCCAGAAAGGGAAACTGTCACCAGAGCACTCCTGGGTGAACTGAAGTCACAGGAAGTAAGTGCACACACAGGAACAGAGAGGTGTGCCTTTGAGGAGTGCAGGAGTCGCCAGCATGGGGTCGGGGGGACTCCACTGCAGGCTCCTCTGCCAGCAGGCCTGGCCTCCCTCCCCACGACCCATATACCTATGACCCCTCCCTGCCCAAGGGCAGCCCCAGACTGCCGCAGCAACACTTGATGGTGGGCTACAAGCGCAGGACCAGGACCCTCCCTCCCTCTGGTCAGAAAGGGTGCTCAGGAAGATGGGCTGGCAGGGATGGGAGTGGGCAGAGTGGCCAAAGGAAAGGCAGTACCCAGTCACAGGGCTGAGGAGTTTGGCACATCAAGGAGAAAGAGGCTTCTGTGATGTGGGGACCCGTGGGGGAAGGAGGTGACGGCAGAAAGGCAGCCAGCGCTTGGCTGGGTGGGGTCTGCAGCCAGAGGAGCTAGAAATGGGCATTTAATCACACGGAGAGAAGAGCCCTGGAGGTACTGCAGCAGAGTTTGCTAGGTACTTAGACTAAGTACTGCAAGATCAGGAAACTGGAGAAGAGTGGACAGGAGTGAGCTGGTGAAGTCCTGCTGGCAGGTGGAACCTCCTGGGGGGACTCAGGCCCTCCTGCTGGGAATTCCTCCACCTCCAAGCCTGCTGATAAGCAGGTCACAAAGAACCTGCGATTATTTTAGGACTATCTTGCTTGTAATTCTAAACTTTCTGATTGGTGACACAAACCTGAGAATTATCTATAGTATTATTGTTATGTCCATTTATTTTTTACCTCTTATAAAAATCCTCAGAATATTTCCACAGTTCATTCCAGGATCCCACCATATCTACATGTTCCATTGCAATATAAACTAAAGTTATGAACCTGATACACTTTGCTTAAATGTTTCCCACATAGATACTTTCATGATACTGTATATAAATTGTTTTCTGAATTTTTAATTTTTTCATTACTATAGCATAGAAATACAATTTTTAATATGGATCTTGTTATCCTCAGTCTTACAGAACTCACATTTTAGTGCAGACTTAGAGTGGATTCGTTGGGATTTTCTACCGACGCCATCTGTGAATACAGATGTCCTCACTCCTTCTCTGAGGTGGGTGACTTTGCCTTCTTCGGCCCCCTACCCTGAGTAGCATGTCTAGAGTAGTGTTGAACAGCGGGGCTCAGGAGGGATGTGCTGACCTTGCTCTAGATCTTGGAGAAACAGTCATCTTCTGCCACACAGTGTGATGTGGCTCTGAGTTCCAAATGCCCCACACCTCCCAGGTCAACTATGTCCCTATTATTCCTAGTTGGTAGTTTTTGGTTTTCTCTTTGGTACTGGAGATTAAATCCAGGGACACTTAACTACTGAGGTACACCCCCCTCCCCCTGCCGCCACCGCCCCAGCGGTGAGACAGAGGGTGACTGAATTGCTGAGGTTGGCTTGAACTTGAGATCCTTCTGCCTCAGCCTCCGCAGTCTCTGGGTTGCCACTGTGTGGGAAGCCATCCATGAGCCGTGTGTGAACAGAGCCATTAGGCAGGGAAGGCTGGTTTTAGGAAGTCCCAGTTGGAATCAACTGGTTTGAGAACATCTGAATGCTTTGGTGCCCTGTTATAGCACAGCCTCCCAGGAGATGGGTATAGCTTGTCAAATGCCAATCAACCTATTTACTGCAAGACCCCAGACCGAGAAGCAAGCATAAAACAAGACTCCTCCCACTGAAACCTTATACCTGCCTTTGATGTACTCCCCCTTAAATAATCCGGCCTTTTTCAAAAGTTATTTAGCTCCAGTTCCCATCAGGATTGGAAGACTCATCAGGCGTTCCACTTTTTAAAATTTATTTCTTACTGATTATTTCAGACTTTTTTAATTTTCCCAGGCAGCTCACGCCTTTTGGTAGAAACCTGTTCTGTGGGGGTGCTGGCCACCCCAATACCACTGTGACCTATGGTTGGGTGTTTTCATTATGAAGGGTGTTGAATTTTGTCAAACACTTTGAGATATGGTGAAGAGTTTTGTCCTTTATCCTACTGATATGATCTGCTGTATTAACTGATTTTTGGAGTATATCCATTTGGTTGTAGGATATAATCCTTTTTATACATTGTTGGAACATTTTACTAGTATTTTGTTGAAGGTTTTTGCATCTATGTTCATAAGAGATACTGCTCTGTGGTTTTCTCCCCGGATTGTCTGTGTGGCTTTGACCTCAATCAATGCTGGCTTCATGGAATGCAACACTCTCCTATTTGAAAGGGCTGAAGGACAGCTGTGAATCCTATAAGGGACTGGTGAACTAGTGAGAGCATCTGGGCCTGGGGTCCTCCTTGAGAGTTTTTTGGTAACTCATTTAACCTCTTTACTCATTGTGGTGTGATAGTAGGAGCAAATGTGACTCCATTTTGTTTTATGACTTCATCCTGTAAAACAACCATGCCAAGTAGAAGAGTCATGACTGGAGCAAGATGTTCTTTTCCTTTTGCTAAAGAAACCTTTAAGAACACGGAACTACCTAATGGGGTATTGTTTCAGTAACTAGGGTAATGGGCTCTGTTTCTGTAACTGGGGTGACTGGGCTAACTGTGATTGGTTAGGCTTCCCTCCGCTTGACCGCACTTGTCCTGCTTCTGTAACCTGGCTTGCTTGCATTGGCTTGACCCCCCCGAACATCCCCTTTGCGGTTTTCAGGCTTATAAGGAGTGCCCTTGCAATTGTTCGGGGCTGATCAGGGGAACAGCTTTATGTTCTGGTCAGCCGCCACCGGTGTGCTTCAATAAAGGCTTGATTCGATTATACGTGAGTGGTCTGGAAGTCAGTTTATGAAACCCTGGGACGAAGCTTGAACTATAACAGTGGTTCTGCTCAGCTTTTCTATTTTTTCTTGAGTCAGTTTTGGTAGTGTGTGTCTCTAGAAATTTGACCATTTCACCTAAGTTGTCTAATTTCTTGGCAACTTTCACAGTATTTTCTTACAATCCTTTTTCCCCATCACTTTGGTAGTAATGAGACCTTTTGATGTTAGTAATCTGAGTCTTCTCTCTTTTTAGCCAGCCAAGCTGATTGTAATCATTTGCCACTAATTTCCCTCTGTGGTTTCGCTGTTCTCTGCTTCATGCATTTCCTCTTTACTTCCTTCTCCCTACTTAGGAAGTCTGATGTGCTCTGCTTTATCCAGTGTCCTAAGGTGGAAGGTCAGATTGCTGCTATGAGAACTCTTTTTTATTTATTTTGGTGGGGGGTACCGAGATTGATCAGGGGCACTCGACCACTGAGCCACATCCCCAGCCCTATTTTGTATTTTATTTAAAGAAAGGGTCTGGCTGAGTTGCTTAGTGCCTTGCTTTTGCAGACGCTGGCTTTGAACTTTCCATCCTCCTGCCTCAGCCTCCTGAGCTGCAGGGATTACAGGCATGTGCCACCGTGCCTGGTGAGGCCTACCTTATTTTTAATGTTTTTACAGCTATAATTCCCCCAGGCACTGCTTTAGCTGCACAATACAAAGTTTTATACACGTGTCCTGTCTCAAATCATTTCATTTCATTTCATTTGTGATTTCTTCATTGACCTACTGGTTATTTAGGGGTGTCTTATTCAATTTCCACATATTTGTGTTTCTCAAATTTCTTTTTGTTATTAATTTCTAATTTTACTCTAGTGTGATCACAACGGATTTCGGGCAATTATTCTTTCAAACTTGCCTGGGCTCGGCACCAAGCCTGGTGTGCTGCCTATGCCGGCCCTCACTCAGCAAGCACTGGCCCGCACTCGGCCCCACTCGGCCCGCACTCGGCCCCACTCGGCCCGCACTCGGTCTGTACTCGGCCCCACTCGGCCAGCACTCGGCGGCGCTCGGCA
Organism: Marmota marmota marmota; assembly: GCF_001458135.2. Classification (NCBI taxonomy): domain Eukaryota; kingdom Metazoa; phylum Chordata; class Mammalia; order Rodentia; family Sciuridae; genus Marmota; species Marmota marmota. Next base: position 1,878,965 of record NW_025999983.1, on the reverse strand, counting down.
TGCACTTGGCACTCTCTCGGCAGATACATTCAGCTGTGCGTGTTGCAGGGATGTCTCTCGGGTCTCGCTGGTCCCTGTGGTGTCACTGTCCCTGTGGAAAGTGGAGCACCGACGTTCACAACCTTTATTTTTGAAGTGCCTATTTCTTGGTTTGACTGCCGAGTTCTTGTTCCACTTATTTTAGGGCCCTGTGGTAAGGTCCATCACATTCATAGCTTTATGTCTTCCTGACAGACTGACCCACTCATCCTGACGAATGTCCCTGTCCCTGGAGGAAACCAGATTTATTTTCATTTTAGTGAGACAGGGTCTCACTAAGTTGCCCAGCCTCCTGGGTCTCTGGGGTTACAGGAGTACACCATCACACTTGCTTTTGCCTTCATTTTGAATGACATTTTTGTTGGGTCAGGTTTTTTTTTGTTGAGAAGTTTTTTTTATTGCCGTACTGTGGACATGCCCTCCTGCCCTGGCCTCCACTGTTTCTGGAGTCAGCATCAAGTCCTCTTGGAATCTCTGACCACTGGTTTCTCTCTTCCTGCTATCATATCAGTGTCTACTGTGACATGTGGGTGGGTATGTCAATATCTACCTCACTTTTGGAGTTCACTGAGCTTCTCTGATGTTGTAGGTTCACGTTTTTCAGCACACTTGGGGTTTTCTGTTCCTGTCTCTTCTCTCCATCTTGTTCCTCCATGATACATAGGTTGATGTGTTTAAAGGCTTCACATCTATTCCCGATGTTCTCTTCATTTTTCTTCAACTTATTTCTATCTCTGTTTTTAAGATTGTGTAATTTCTACCAGGCTCCTGATGACCTCCCCCAGGCCACACTGGGTTGGTGGTGGTCTGAGTGGGGCTTGTTGCCCCTCTCATTTTCTGATCCCTCTGTTAAGCAGCCATCAGGACACAGGGGACCTTCTTGGCCTCACCTCTGAAAGATATGGAAAATGGCAACCCCTAGAACTGTCTGGCCCAGAGGAAGAGGGAGAAGATCATTAATCTCTCCCAGGGAAGCCTTTCTCAGTCACGATGAAAGCAAACTCTCATCCCTTCCCGGTTTCATCCCCAGCATCTCTAAAAGCAAACAGTCATCCCTTCCCAACCACAGGGAGTCCTGAAGGGAGGAGGCAGACACTGAAACACTCGTCCTGGGCTTTTCCCCTTTCCCATTGCCGATGAGTTCTGGAAGAGAGAAGCCAACGGTGAAGCTCTGGGAGACGATGAATCCTGGAGAAAGAAGATCAGCAGTGAACACACGGAGTGTGCGCTTTTCCCAGTGACGACGAGTGGCATTCTCAACTTCTCTTTAAGCTTCTTTCCTGACTGTCCAAACCAACATGTGCTGCTTCAGTCTCCAGTGATTAAACCACCCTCACTGTAAAAACCCAAGACTCTTCTGTAAAGCAGTGGCCATTTTCCTACCCAGAATGAGCCCCACCAGTGCCTGGCTGACTGCTTGCTGACCCACTTGAGGTCTGCTTCCCTCCAGTTACTTGTGTTTTCGTAATGGTGCAGAACAGTGTTGGTTGTTTTGCTTACAACACCTACTTAATAAACTCCCTTAATTACTGACTGATTGCTCTATTGATGTTGACAATGACCTGGGACATAGATTTCTCCAAGATCATCTGGTCCAATGAAACTGGGGGCAGTGGTAATTTTTAAATCCAGTCTTTGAGGTTTATCCTAAACCCAGAAAGGCTCTCCTCAGCCATCTCCCTACCTCTCTCTAGTACCCGAGCTGGCCTATAGTTTAACTTGTGGCTCCTTAGGGGCTGGCTTTGCCCTCCCTCCAAGGCACATGTTGAAGTCCCAATTCCCTGGCCCTCAGGATGTGACTGCCCTGAGGTAGCTGAGGGAGGGGGATCCCATCCTCTTGGTCACCCCAGACACAGGAGCTGGTGAAGCTGAGCCAGGGGGAGGCAGAACACAGAGACCTCGATGATTTGGGGAAATTTTAGCACGTTGTCTTTACTGAATGCTTTCTTGTTTGATGCCTTTACTGAGGATGATTCCAGAGGCCTTAAACACTTATTTCCTACGGTTTTCACTTTTGCTTACAGCAGGTCCACAGAGCTCCTCACCCTCACCCTAGAAGTCCTTGCCTGCAATGGCCTTCTCAAGTGACCTCCATGATCCTTCATACCCTTGAACCATGACTGCACAAAGTGACAGATCTGATCATGTCTTGCTTCCCTCTTAAAATCTTTCTGATAGCGTATCCTTGGCATTGAGATAAAGGTCCTTGGGCAACCCACTGCTTTGTGTGCCATCCAGCCCAGGGCCACCAGATATCTGTCCCCACAGGAAGCCTTTTCTATACGCTCAGCCCCCATCAGAACATGGTTCAGCCATCAGGACACAGGGGACCTTCCTGGCCTCTCAGGGTCTCATTATGTTACCTCCCGGGGGCAGGGGGTGGTCTTTGAGGTCTTTGCCACACAGTATTATATTTCTCTAAACTGCTTCATCAGTCTGCTCCCTTCGCACTGCAGACTCCATGGGGATAAGGACAGGAGTGATGCCTGTTTCTTCCTAATCAGACATGCCCAGCAGCTAGCTGCACAGCATGCAGCAGGCATTCCACGAAGAGGAAGAGGCTGTGTGAAGGACAGTGGTGCCAGGGTAGGAGGACAGAGGGGGAGTGGACAGATGGGTAGGTGGGCAGAGGGGCCCAGGTTGAGTTGGAGATGAGGAGCCGTTGGGGGAGGGCAGACAGGCCAGCGACCCTTTCTGTCCTGCAAGCCAGGTTGTGTGTGTGTGTGTGTGTGTTTGGCCCATCTTCAATTTCACGGATCCATGAAATCCATGAACCCCACAAATTCTCCCTTGGCCCCCAACGCCCAGGTGAGGGGTTGGCTCCAGCCGCTAGGCCCCTCAGGCACTCACCCGCACTTGACGCTGCAGCTGCTGTGCTCGTCGCTCTGCGAGGCCCCATAGGGCGCAGCACTCACCGGTGTCACCTGCACTTGCAGGCCTCATCGCAGGGATCCAGGCCTACAGGTGGAGGGGGGCAAGCAGGGGCCAGGGGCGGACCAGCCAGGGGCCAACCAGCCAGGGGCCAGGGGCGGATCCACCAGGGGTGGGGGCGGGGCACAGCAAGCGCACGGGGCCGGACGATGGGAGGGGTGGAGAAAGCAGGGGAGCACGGTCCTGGGGGCGGGGTAAGCAGGCCCACGGGGCACCCAGGGACCCTGGCTGCAGGAGCCGCCTGCCCACTCCCACTCCTTTCTCCAAGGGCTCTCTGGATACTGTGGGCGACCCTCACACCTTTTCTGCCTGGCTGGGGTTGCCCGCTGCACGAACTTCTCACTATGGCCTGCGAGGTCCGCCTCTCCCACCTGGCACTGGCCGCTCTGCGGAGCGTTACTGACTGTGCAGACACCTGGTCCGTTGTGCCACCCGCTACCTGCAAATGTGCCCTCCTCTCAAGAAAGCTGGTTGTTTTCTCTGGGAGTCCACCACCTGAAAGTTCGGTTACTAAATGCGTGTTTATATTAACGAAGCCACGCCAGAACTACATTCCAGGGCAGTTTGGGAAGTGGGGTCACCTCTGACCAGTTGGCACCCGTAAGCTTCACTGAACATCACACAGAAATGACTTCCACATCCCAGTCTGAAGTCTAACAAGCAAACATGCACCCTTCTGGTTACTGACTTTGTGAATCCACAAGATGAAATGCCAGCATACAAACGTGTTGACCATTTGGGGGCACATTTTCCCTTCTGCAAGTAACTTGACTTAGATTTTGTTTACTGTTACCCTAAATATATGGCTGAGCCTTTGGATTAGTTTTCTGTCTAGTAAAACACGGAGGAAATTTTTGTCCAATGGTACACAGTAGGAAATTATCAAGGACCCTGCTGCTACTTCATGTGGTTCAGACCTGAAGGAACACTGTAGGTCAAAGTCATTATTTCCAGAGAAATATGGCTGTGAGATGGAGTGGAATCAATACTAATCCTCAGTCTCCAAGACTTGCTTTCTCCAAACTTTCAAGTATCTTTTCAGGCATTAGCATACAGTAAGAGTGAATAGTATGATTCAGAAATGTAAATACCCAGTTCTGCCATCAAAGGCCTCCCACAAGTTCTCCCAGCCCTGACACGCTGCTTCCCTCATGGGAGCCTGTCTCAAAACACAGTATTGATCACAGTTGCTCCACTGTGCAGCAGAACAGCAGTCACTCCTGCCTGTCTGCAGCTGTGTCCTCTGGCCCTCTATTTCCTCCCTCACACTCTCCTAGAAGCCCTTTGTACCCTCCGCGCCGCCTGCTCTGCACCTCTGCTCACAGGCTATGAAGCATAAAGGAACCTGTGAGTGAAGAGGTACCCCGGGGACAGGCTGGGGGGGGGGGGCGGGGGACGCACACTCAGGCATACGGGGGCAAGGGCAGGGCTGGCCCTGCGGGCACAAACCTGGTCTGGCTGTGGGGCTTGCTCTCACTCCCGGCCAGTGGGAGTTCCTCAACACAGACTTAACACTTTTAGTCCCGCACATCCCTTTTCACCAGCTGCCTCAACTGGGTGCTTGCATTTAAACACAGCTCAGGAACATTCACACAATGCTCGTTACTGGATGTGTTTAGGAATTTCAAAGTGGCCAGGATGGGGCATCCTAACTAAGAAATGGTCCCAGGGGCCACCTGGGATTGCTCAGGTGCAAAACAAGTGACAAGGTGGGGAAGGAGCACTCTGGTCATGGACGCTATGAAACTCACCTGAGCCTCAGTGGACTTGTTCATCCTGCAAAGAACATGTCCCCACAGGTGGAAAATACAGGGGAGCAGCGTTTTGCATTGTTTAATATGAGTGACAGATGGAGGCAAGGGAGACAGGGCTGTTGTTAGAAATATAAACTCTGTGAATACACTTAAATACATACAAAGTTTATTAAAAATAGGTTGCAACCGAAATACAGTAGAAATGGAAAACTACAGCAGTTTGGATTTTTCCCATAGCAATGCACATCATGAAAAGCACTTTTACACATATTCACATTTGACCTCATCGTCCAGGGATGGCCAAATCCACCTTTGTCTGGGTTTGACAAACACACAAATATCCCTGTTTGCACTCGTGCTGTGTGTGTCTGTCTCCCACGTGTGACAGGCAGTTATCAGCACCCGTGTTTCTCTAGGCAAGGTGTGGATTTGCCACCTGGAGGCGCCAGTGCCCCTGAGACACCAGGAGGAGCTTGCTTTTTCCGGGGCAAGTGTGCAAATCCTTCATCAGCTCTCGGGACCATTCGACTCTTACTTACAGGGGGAATGGAGAAAGCACACTTTCAAATAAGAACCCTGATAGACAAAAAAATATTTACACTTGTACTTTGGACATTTTATCATACAACTCATATTAAAGTGGTTTCTAGGGCAGCAAATGCCTCTGTTCTATTTGAAAGTGTGCATATTTTCCCAACATACATCTTCGTAAGAGAACAACATGGTACAGAAAGATCATCTGGACCCCATTAGGGCTTTGTCAAATAGGAAATGTGCTTAAAATCACAAAAAATTTTACCATTTTAATATCACACAACATAAACAAACTGAGGTCCGTCTCCCCAACATCAGCCAGATACCCACAGCTGAAAAAAATGACAGTGATAACTCAGAACTCACAAATTAAAATTAAATAACTCTATTATACTATAAAAAACAAAGCTCAAACTGCCATGAATTATTCTTGCAATACTCCAGTTACAGATGGCATAGTCAAGGAATTCCTTTCTTTCTCACAGAATATCAATGTAAATTCGTTTTCCAGATTTAAATTTTCTAGTGACATCTGTGCTTGGGGATCACCTACCAATATCCCCATTTTCTCAGGCATTTTTGATCCTAGTTACATCAACACTGTTCAGCTACAGAGATCTTTGATAGACTCCTTAGAATATATGAAATATTAGTTAACCTTCTAGAATAACTGTCATCTTCAATTTCATCAATGATTTTTATTAGGCTAACAACAACCTGTATTTATAAAAATAAAATCTCCTAAGATTAAATCCTCAAAATTTTCTTCTTTGAGAATTTTAGAAATCAAATATTAATCAAAAATTTAATTTAATCCAATATTCAGAACTGATTGGGGGCTCTTGTTTGTGGGGTGAGATGGGCCGTGCGCCATTCTGCTCACAGGACCTTGCTGTCCAGGCTACTGCGTGGCCCAGACAAGAAGGCAACTGGAAACGTACCCCGAAGGGGCCAGAGGAGCAGTCCACACGTCCACCCTCGATCCTAAAAGGCTGTGGCAATGGAGCGCACACAGCAGGCAGGGCGGGGTAGCCAATCTGAGGGTCATGGGCAAAATGAAGTTTCCAAGAAAGTCCAGGAAGAGACTTCTTGGTCTACAGTGTGTGGCACCAGGACAGGGAGACAGTACCTTGACTGTTCTTCTTTTTGCCCCATGAGGCCAGGACTCCAAAAATAAACCAACAAAAAGATACCCTCACGTGAGATCACTCAGAATCAGACAGGGTTCAAATTGTACAAACAACAATTTCTTGCTGAAGCAAAATAAAATTTCTTGGAATTTGAACATCTCTAAATTACAACCACTTTAGAATCTGAAATTAGAAATCACTTAGAAACACAGCCTCCCCCCTCTTCTTCAGGTTCCCACCTGTGACCCCTGAGCAGATCTGTGTGCACATAGTTGCCCTGTGCCGCTCCTCACTTTGTGTTTAGTTCATTCTCCAGTTCTGTTAATTTACGGGAAGCTTTCACTTTATTGGACACATCTTGACCTTGTGAAAAAAGGCGCTGACGCTCTCTGAATGTCAGGTTTTCAGGGGCTCCGGAACTTCCAGGTAAATCTGCATCTTGGCTGGACAAGAGACAAATGAAAGATTACCCTTCAATGCAGACACGCCTGCCCATAGCTAGCTAAGTCTGCATAATGAGCAATCAGTTGAAACTCTCAGAGAGGAGACACATTCTTTGCTGAATGTTGTTATAACGCTTCTTACAAGTAAACTTACTGGGGCTATGTTTAAACCCACATACAAAAATATAGGCAAAATGTTCTCCTTATTAAAATTATAACATTCCCCAGTCATATCCAACATTCAGACACTAGTGAGTCAGATTTCAGCAAGCAGGTGTTTCTTACCAGTTAAACAAATTTAACCAAAGGGTGCAGTTTCAAAATACAGCATATGACTCACACCTATAGATACATCTAATTTAATACTAGGAACCAGAATGGCTGTTTTCAAAATAGCTGGCATTGAGAACTAAGATCCAGGTGAGGACAGTCTGTGATAATGTACAGCTGGTTTATACTCTGGGCAATCTCAGGGTTGACTCCACATGGCTGAGCAATATCCTTGGCTACTCTCCTCAGATTTTCAACCTTCTCTGGTAGAAGCAAATGGCAACACAGCTAACTGCTTCTAGTGCCTGGCCGGTAAGCCCAGCACCTATATCACTGTCTGAAACAGAGCTACATGAGAAAACCAACGTTAAAGAGCTTCCATGTGCTCCTGTGATCTTGTACAATGGAGACACGGAGCTAATGAAGCCTTTGAAACTTCAACCCAGTTTCACACAAGTTAGCAACACCTTGGTCACAGACACTACCAACGTGACTCGGGGTACCTTCTGGTGTGCTTCTCTCTTGCATCCCGAGGAGCATCATGGGCACCGCTGACTGCCCCAGCAGATGCTGGGTAAGGGTTCAGTCCTTTTCCAAAAAAGAAAAAGTCCAAGTTAAAGTACCCGATTATCTGTAAACCTTCATGACAATAAAGATACAGTGACCCCCACAAAATAAGACACCTTTAATCATTGAGCAAACAAGAAAGCCAAGGCTCTTCATATCAGATGAAAGACGCACCTCAGGAAGCCTGCGTCTCTTGGTGGCCTGAGTAACCCAATCACTACTCAGCTGGTGCTCAACAGCTCACCTCCCTTCATCATTTGAGTGGAACACTGTGGTGGATGTGTGATAACCAACTCAAATCTGATGGAGTGCATGGTGAGCACAAGTTCAGAAGACAAAGCCACAGAAATTTCACTTAAATGGGAGGTTAGCAAAGTGTTCCAACATGCTGCTGAAACCAAGAATTTTTTTTACAAGATCTCTGAAGCAAATGCAGTGCCAGAGATTAAGCAGGTAAGCACATGATTGAGTTCTTCTCTGGAAAGCTACTGAATTGTTTTTCAAGACAAATGGTTGTGATTATTAAAAACAAAGTAAAGTTTTTTAAGCCAGCTGGGCTGCCATGGCTGCTCATGGCATCAACCAGTCAGGCAGCCCCCCAGTACCCTTGGTGAGTTGCTGGAGATCCAGAGATGATATAAATGGAGAGTTCCAGGTGTATCCAAGCATGTGGTAATACTGCCACTGATAATATAAAAATCACAGTGTACTAAATCATTATTAATGTGTACCTATTAATTGTGCCAATAAAATATAAAAAAAATTCACACCTGAAAAACCTGCTTATAAAAATATAGGCTGGAGTACTGAATGCTCAAAATACCCCACACTGACAGTATCAAATATTGGATTAAACAGGCCACAAAGCTATTGCTGTACTTTTATATTAAAGCCTTTTTTCCCCCCAAACAAGGTGCACAAAATGAATTTTTAAGATGAGTTTTCTTCCATATGAAGAGTCCATGGTGCAGAGCTCCCCAGACACACAGACGAGAGGGGGGCCATGGGGTGCTTTACCCTATGGCTGCCCCAGGGCCCCCCTAACAAGGCTCAAAAGACACAGCAAAGCATGTCTCTATCTCACGGTCACCCACAGTGGCCTCCTGGAAACTATGAGAAAGGGTCTTTCTGGAGTGAATTCCAAACACATCCTTCATTTCATCTGTCTGGATGTGTAACTGATGTGATTCTGCAATCTGGGTATGGGGTGAAGGTGGGAGTTCATAACCCACTTGAATCAAAGTGTCGAATATGTTATGTCAAGAAATTTGTAATGTTTTGAACAACCCACAATAAAAAATTAAAAAAAAAAAAAAATAAAAAAAAATAAAAAATACTGTGGCATCTTTTGAGCTTTGTTGGAAATGATACTGGCTTCTTTCACTGGTAAAAAAATCAACTTTTCAAAACTTTTAAACTTTGTTCCTAGAATATCAAAAACCTCCAACAATATATATATATACATCTGAATACTGCCAATTATAAAGTTTCCCCAGAGCTTTAGTAGTGCTTCTTTTTCAATGTGTTGTTATGCTGAAATCAGCATCATTCACTCTGATTTGTATCCAAATTCTGTTCCTCACACTGCCCAGTGGAAGAGGCCAAGTCCCACGTGCAGAAGCATGCTCGCCAGAGAGCTCACAACAGAAGGCTGGACACAGGCATGCGAGGGAGTGGACGAAGACAGGGCCAGATGGGCTCTGCATGAGCTGCAGAGGCCGCAACTTTACGAAGGATCTTCAAAGAGGCTGAGCAATCAGACGCAGGCTGTAACCTGCTCCGAAGTGCCACTTCGTTGTGAAATAAAGGGTTAGTGATAGGACTGAGAGCCAAGATGGTTAGAAATGACTCCGACCTGCAGCGTTCCGCCACCAAACCTCACAACTGTCACAACACTTACAAATTTGTACAGCTCAGCTTATAAAATTTAATACAACACTGATAGCACCTTCCTTCAAAATTTGTTACTCCATGAGTGTCTCTAAGAGGTACCAAGTTCTAAATACTTATGGTGAAATTCTACAAAAAAGATTCAAGTTGGCTTTCAGAATTTCTCAACCTAGGTATTATGAAACACCAAGCCTTCAATGTGGATTAAAGCTGATTCAGGTAGAGAAAAGGCAGAATTTGGGGAAAAACTCCTCTGTCAGGTTGCACTGAGCTCTGAGAGGCTGACCTCCACTTGTTGGTGACGTGGAGCTCCACAGAATTCGGAAGGTGCACGCTCTTGCTAAAGCTACAAAAACTGACCAACCGACTGTATCTGAGTGGGCTCAAAGCTGAATTCCAGTGTTGTCACCTGGGTGGAGTTCAGTGTACCTTAAGCATAACTCCTGCTGCTCTGGCACCTCTGCAGGGAGCAGCTCTGCATGCAGGCAGCCAGGGGCTTTTCCCTAACTAACCACAACTAGGTCTACGGCTGCCTGGCTTCTTTCTGAGTGAAAGGCCAGGGAAGGAAGGCCAGGGCGAGGAGAGGAACCGGAGGACAACTGGGGCACTAGATCCTGGGTAGTGGCTGTGCTGGAGACCAGCTCAGCAGATGTTCCACCCTCCAGACAAGCCACCACCAAGTATGGGATGCCTGACGTGGAAACTAAAAATGCACCTTCATTGCTACCTTTAGAGTCAGTTCAATGTGCGAAAAAGGCACTTGCTCAACCACAGGTGAAAATTGTTGGAAGAGGGAGAGAATGAAAGCCAAGACCAACAGTACTCATGGTCTGGAGTAAAGGGGGAGGACTGATTGTCAGCTGATCAACGGGATGGAGCTTCTCAGAGTGAGAGAAACCAGAGACATTCATCAGCAGAGCAATTAGCAGGACACTGCAGCTGGGGGTGGAGAGAGATCACCATGCTGAGTGTAACCAAGTGGAACCCAGACTCCACAGCAGGTGATCTCGGGCCACCCCAGGTGCAGCTGTGCAGAGACCAGGTTCCAATCATCAAGACCAGAGGGTGGGGCTTGCACTCTATCTTTTACCTCTACCTTTACAGTGGCCAGGATGGCAGAAGCTTGGTTTGTTTGGAGGGGGTGGGGGCTGGCCTGTTTTGTGGGCAGTACTGTTGGCTTTGGCCGAGGGTGGCTGGAATGAGTTGGAGAGAAAGATGCCATCGGAGGCCGGGCGTGGCTTGCAGGGGGGCTGCTGTGGCTTAAGGGCGGCAGGAGGAAGATGCCCATAAGACTTCCTCACGCTGGAGTACTTATCCTGACCTGCTAGGCTGCAGTCCTCCTCCTCCTCCTCCTCATTGTACGAAACAAACTTGGCAGTGAACAGCGAGTCTGGGGAGAGGACCTGTGTTTTGAGGTAGGAGGCGTTTCGCTGAGGTGGGGGAGGAGGGGCGCTGGGCACAGGGGACGGGGACGGGGGCTCGTAGTCCCGTGGAAGCGGAGGTCGGCACAGCCCGGGCTCCTCGGGCTCCAGCAACCTGCGCGCCGCCTCCTCGTGCTGTCTGCGCCTCTCGGCCTCCAGGCGGCTGTAATACCCTTCTTCCTGTCGCCTCTGCAGGCGGGAATAGACAAGAGTACAAGGTCAGAGATCAGGAGGGGACAGGCGGACCCTCTGGGCCTTCACGGAATATGACAGGTGCACTGACCACCAGGCCCCATCTTCACACCGACCACATGTCCACGGGATGTCACAATTAACTGTCACAACTACTGCAACAGAAGAAGTGGGTCAACCCAGAAATAGTCTCCTTGGGGAGAATCTTTCTTTCCTGGGAAGGGTACTTAGGTCACAGTTGGACTAATCTGGGTTATGTGACATAAAACTGCTCAGCAATAGTTTAGATCACTATCAGGCCCCTCCAGTCACGAAACAAGATGAAGCCTTACACTCCTTTCTTTCCTCCTGCTTCTCCTCCTCCTCCTCCTCCTCCTCCTCCTTCTCCTCCTCCTCCTCCTCCTCTCCCCTTCTGTTTTGGTAGGACATTAACTTACCTGTTAATGCTGTTTTACTAGGAAACCATAAACTGTAAGGAATATCACTTATTTTCCCAAAGCAACAAACTAACAAATAATGCTTTCCAGTTCTTAACTTACATTTCAAATCTTAATAAACTCCCTGGTGGACAGAAAATTAGAGAGCCAAGCATGAATAGCAACAGCAACAAGATACTGAATTCAAATATATTTTGACACATACTGTACATTTTTTCTGACATACATCTGCACAAACTACAGTTGACAGTGTTAAAATTGTTTTGACATTAAAAAAAGGTAACAGCACAGTTTTGTTAAAGATTGACATGAGTTTTAGAGCACAGAGGGAAAAAGTAAGTATGAAAGGGAGTGAAAGATCCAACAGATCACCTGCTTAACCCCAGTGAATGTCTAGTGCTGGAATACAGTGAAGTTTCAATTCATTCAACAAAAAAGAATTGCTGGGGTCCTGTTGGCACCAAGATAAGTGTTCATTCTTGTATTTCTGGGCTGTATCCTCTCCTGCTCCCTCTAGAGCCAAAGCTCATGCACATACACACCAAAGCCCCTGCTCCAACTGCAGAAACTACGGAGGAAACTAAGGAACTGCCAGCCCTCTGCACTCCATACACCAACTTCGAGCTTCACCTTCTGCTCTCTGCTGGGAGACCCTTGAAGGAGAAGAATTCTTATTCTCCTATCTGTACAAAGTCAGCAATCCCTTGGGCAGGGCAAATCAGAATGACTTCTGTGACTTTGGAATAGCTCTACCAAGAGCCTTGGAGTTAGAGGAGGAGCAAGCTGCCTGATAACACAGGGCGGAAACCAAACCCCTTGCAGTTACACCAAGAGCAGATACACCAAGAGCAGATACAGTCACATGACCAAGGGGACGTGACTCTACCCAGAAAAGGACCAGACATTTTTCTATGACAACACAAACCCGTCAATTCTGAACATTCTGTATTAAAAATAGGGTTTTCAGCTTTTTTACAGTGACCACTCAAATTATAGAAGCAGTTACTAAAACACAAGTGTATTCAGCATAATAGTAAGTTCAAGAATGCACGTTGGAAAAATGAACCCAAGAGTTCCTCAACAACAAAACGCAGCCTGGCCCTCTGTGGACACAGCCCTGAGGTGATGGCAAGGCTGCCTCACCATGGCTCCAGTGAGGCCAAGACGGGGCCTGACCACAGGCATGGGCACCGGCAGCACTGGCACAGCTGGCAGGCACTGACCTGGGAAAGGCACCCTCCTAACAGGCAGGGGGCTTTCTCAGAACAGCACACCACCACCAACAACGCCACAGGCTTAGAAACCAGAGAGTCAGATTCTGGAAACCCCTGCTTTGCCTCTGTTACACAAGTGAAAGACTTGTGGGGAAACCCAGGCTCCCCCAGCCCTCGGGAGCTGCTGAGCCACAGCAGTGCTGGAGGATGCCCTTCACAGAGGCCCAGGCCTCCCAGCATCCATTGCTTGCCTACACACGCTCTACTCTAGGGGCCACCTATTCCCTAAGTCTAACTGAGCCACAGCATGATATCAGTCCTGCTTGTGGTTAGATTGTCCTGTAGCCTACCTAATCCATCACCACAATACCAAAAGCTTCCTAAAAACAATGGCAGGGGGTGGGGGTCTTACTGACACAGCTCACTGTACTATCAAGGAAACAACTGCTAATAAAACTAAGCTTTCCCTGTCACAAGTTGTGACGCTCAAGGCTTCGACCTTCACAGAAGGGAGGTGACTGGGGAGCACGGTCCCTCTGCAGCTGCACAGCTCCCTGTAGTCCCTGGACGAGTTGGGGTCTTCTTGCCCATGGGGAGGGCTGCAGCTATGCACATAGACGCGGATCTGAGAACTGCCTCACAAGGTGCCCATTTCTCAAAATCAGATGTCATTTTACAATTCAACTGAAGAATCACTTGAATTAATACACACACAGAGAAATAAATAACTCAGAATATAAATCAGGTTGTAGACTAAATTTTCCTTGAATGATTTTTTTTTTTTTCCAAACAGCCATCTGTTCTCTTAACCACTACAAAAATGGAGTGATTTCAGTGAAAACCCTATCTGAGATGGTCAGTTACCAGACTGTCTTACTGTTTGTTCCCACTGCCTCCCATGGGGCTGACTCAAGTCAATAACTTAACAAGTGGCATCTTCACAAAAACGAGCTGGACCCTGTCCAGTGGGGTCCACACCCTGCGAGGGGGCCTGCGCCCAGAGGCCCAGCGCCACGCAGACCTAGGAGTTTGGGAGTCTGAGGGACAGCTCAGAAGGCAAGGGGCCTGGAGGCAGTCCAGAAGAGAGGTAGCAGGCCAGACGGGAGAGAGTTTTTGGTCCATAACCAAAGCTGGGGGTCCGGCCCTGTTCTGCCGTGTGCATCTGAGCCACGAGGCTAGCCCCTCTGCCCCAGCCAATCACCAGGTCAGGCTAACTGGCAACGCTAGCTGCCCTCAGAGGACCAGGACCTTTTCTTCGGCGTCCCGCTTGGCTCGCTCCTCCTCCAGACGCCGCTCCTCCTCCTGTCTCACGCGGTCTTCTGCTTCCCGCCTGCGCATATCCTCCAACTGCTGCTGGCGTCTGCGCTCCTCATCCTGCAACTGACAGTGAACCGCTTTTAACTCTCACCCCAGCCTCCCCAGCCAAGACACCAAGGGCAGACCAGACAAGCAGGACAAGGAGACAGGACACACACAGAAGGCCGAGTTTCTACTCAGGAGATGACAAGACTCACAGCTTTACTTGCTACTTTCAAAATGAGTGGCCTAAAAACCTTGTCTCCACAGTCCCAGGGTCATCCTCCCACTCATCAAGGCTCACAGAAGCAAGCTGTCACACAGCCATGCACGAAACCACCACTCTTCCATCAGAATGGGTCTGTCAGCCAGCTCCTGTAGACGGACAGACCTGCGTGGCCGAGAGCCCCACTTCATGGAACTATGGAATGCCTCCGCCACCCCAAACACCAAGAAGGACGTCCTCTCTGTGCCTGTGGTGGGGGGAGTACCAAGTTGCCCACTCTGGACCCAGTTTCTGCTGACAGCTGTTGCCAGCAGCCCACTTCCCTGGGGAAACGAGGGGCCTAGCGCTCTTGCTCCTCTAGCCCTTGGCCACTGACTCCCTCCAGATCCCATCCTGGACCCATCCTGAACCTGAGGTTTGAAAGGAACTCATTCTGATTCACTTTTGTCTGCACCTGCAAAATGCCCGGGGACCACTGCCAACCCCTCACAGGGTACACTTAGGTAACGACTAGTCAAAAGTTCTTATGTTGGTCCCGAATCCATCATCTTAGTTTTTCTTTTTTTGGTCACTTAGGTTCTGCCTTTTTGAAATAACACAAAAATGTAATGTCTTTACTTCATGACATTCAAACATGTGAGGACATCTTCCCATTACCTAGGTACGACTTCTATTTGTTTTTTTAGCTCCTTATCCTCCTGGTCACATTTCTCTGTACATCACAGGTTAAAATACCTTTTTTAGACAGAAACTCCGGATTATTGGCCAGAACAACACTAAGACTCTCCTTTTTCATTGGGATATGTGGCTATTTTTTACATGACAGCCTGAGACAGTGTAACTTTGAAACCCCTGCACATTTCTTCTCATCTGGCATGGAGCTGGGTGGGCTACAGGACACCCATAGCCACACCATGACACACCATCAAAAGAACGATTTAAAATTTCTAAGATTACTCAAAGCCATCTAGTTCAATCTTTAACCACTGCAAAACTGCCTTACATAAAATTGCTATGATGTATTTCAAATATCTAGAAAATTACCAATTTTTCTATAAATTGATCCCAACAAAATTTAAAATGTTAACTTATGAATTTAATTTTTGGGGAAAGCAAAGAAACATTAGCAACTTCTCTATTCCTTGATTCCTGTGGAACAAAACACCATATCTGATTGGAAAGAATAAATTAACCTGTGTTATTAGTTTCTTCATATCAGTTAACAATGCTAAAACAACTCAGAACAACTGAAGTGGCCTTGTAGGGGACAGATGAACTTTTCTTTTAGCATGACCTAGCCATCAGTGCAGAGAAGGTCAGCATGCTCAGCTGCAGGGTGGGTTTGCAGCAGGAGCAGAGCAGGCCCAAGAGGCCTGCAAGCTAGCCAAGGGAGAGGCCTGTTGAGAACTTCAGCCCTCAGCACCCATCATGAGAAATAGCACCCACACAGCAGCAGCAGAGCGCAGAGCTCACAAGTTCTGAGAAAAGCAGCTCGGAGTCTGGGCTGCGCCCCGCAGCAGGCGTTTCCCTTCCAAGCAAGGCGCTCCTCATGCTGCACTTCCCAGAGCCACGCTAAATAAGGCCGGTGTAGCAAAGCCTAGTGACTGGTACCCGAGGCAAGCTGTTATCTCTTCCAGCCCAGCAGGAGCGTCACCACAGGAGGCGAGAATGGCAGGATTTCCACAAGCACCTGTCTGTCTTACAAATAAATCTACGAACAGGCATTGTCTACAGAAAAGCTCTATGCCTTTAAATCAGGATGGTGGACAGCAAGTAAGAGGCCTTTTCCTTGTGATCAGCTCATTAGTTACTAATTTTAAAGTAAGAAATATTAATTGGTGCTATTACAATTAAGAAGTTTCTTTCCACTCTTAGGCTAATTCATGTATTTTCATTTCCAAAAGAAATTGTTTTATTCTCCAAAAATATGTCATTTATTTCCCCTCCTGCCCCCTCCAAAGCATTAATGAGAAAAAAAGAATCTATTGATTTACTCAAAATAACAGTTCCTAAAGTACATTGAACTGGGTGGTTTATGTTCGTTGAGAGTAAAAGGCATTGGAACATCAATTACAAGTCTGACCACTCTGCAACCTAGCGACACCTGCCTGATGGGACACTGGACTTCAGTCAGGTCAGCTCTTTGCTACACATGGAGAGGACGAAATGCCTGGGGAACAGACGCTCCGGACCAGGACCCAGCATGCACGGGTGGGCTATGGCCCTGCTGACTGGCAGTCCGCACATCCATGAGTACTTCTGTTTTAAAAAGTGCAGGCTGAGATCTAAATGGGCACAGTTTCAGGCCACAAACACCCACCTTCTCTCTCCATTTACTACAGGATCCCCAAGGCAGACAGTAGGGGTTAATATCTGAACAGGAAGTGGGCCATGATACCTTGGCTTTTTTGACATTTTCACCAAACAGACAATTTGAACTCTTGCTAAAGTCCTTAAGAATCTTCGTTCCTCTATACACCTTTCCTGCTCACTCCTACTGGAAGTGACCCCCACCACCACCACCAAAAACAAAAACAAAAACAAAACATTAAGGCCAAAAGATAAAGAACATCCGCAATTAGATAATTCATTACAACAGGCATTGGTTCCCTGAGCCCAGCTTTGCCATGCAGCTGCTTATCCAAGAGAAAGCTCCCCCATGCTATGGTCAAAGCTCTTCTTAAGAAACAGCCCTCCCCACGACAGCACCATGTGTCCCTGCCTCAGCCCAGCCTACTCGCTACTGCTGCCTTTTCCTAATCCAAGGAAACTGATTAGAATTGTAAGACCCAGAGCTCAGCTGCTGCACTGTCTCAGTGACAGAGACAAAGCAGAGTGACCCCAAGCAGGCAGTAAGACATGCACCTGGTGCTCCTTTAGGCCAGCTCTGGTCTTGCACCCACAGGTGAGTTCTGTTTTCTCCATGACACACATTCACTGGCAGTGAGATGAACACGTTTCTCTTCCTGATTCCTTCAGTAACTCTGCCCTCCTTGGGGAGTCACTGTCCATACTGGGCAGGGCCTGTCTCTGTCCAGGGTGCTCCGGTGTAAATGGTACACAGGCAGTACACCTCCTCCTGAAGGTCACTTCCCTAGATAGGCTTTTGATCTCATCCCCTCCACTCTCTGTGTCTAATGCCTACTGCACACACCAAAGCCAGGCTAGAGAGTGGCATGGGATGGGAGGGCCAGCTGGGGTTTTCACACAAGGCATCCAGAAGAGCTTCTAAAACCAAAAGGCATCCTGGCCAAAGAGGAGGAGCACTGCTGTGGGGTCTCACATTATTCTGGTCAGCAGATGACCACTGAAGTGTGGTAAAAGGCAAAGCTGAGACAACCACTGGCGCTGGCCAGGCCCTGGGACTGTCTGGTGGAGTGAGTGGCCAGCAGCACTGCTCTATGACAAGGAGGTGCTTTGCGTAGCACCAGGAGTACTCTGGACTGGGGGACAGGCAATGCTGCTGTGGCCGGGCCTGTGACGGCAGGCCAGACTCACACCAGGCTTGGCTCTTTCACTCACCCACTTGGCAGGTTTGTTATGAGGAAAGGAGAAACAGAAGCGATTATTTGGCAACCTAGAGCAAAAATGGCAGGGGTTACGCACACTGTCACTGGGCAGGAGGACTAGCAAGCTGCCCTGTGAACCTCTGCCTGTGAAGCTTTCAAAAGCCCAGGGACCACCTGCCCTGGACCCTACTTGGATGGGCTCCATAGGCAGGACAGGTTCAGACATGCCCAGGTCTCCTGGAGCCAAATCTGCCTGTTGGAGCTAAGGGAAAGACCCTGCAGGCAAAGCTCTGCTGGCCTGTGGGCTCCTCTAGCTAGACACTGTGGGTTGAACAGGATGGTACATCACTCAGTGATCAAGACTTGGAGGGCCTCTCAGCCTCTCCCTCTCCACATGCCCTTGGAGTTCGGGGATCTGGCCCCAGAGCCACTTGCCTGGCCATTACTGACCATCAACCACATGCTAGAACACCTCCAGAAATGGACAAATATCACTGCTACCCACAGAGGTGAATGCACATGTGATGAGCCATGTTTAGGGATGGACGACACAGTGCTCAGCACACAAGCAGTGAGGGGGAAGGGTGATCAAGAGCTGGGGAGGAGGGCACAGGCCACAGTGCTGGGCAGCATGCCCACAAGATGTCATGGCGGGAGGCAACCAGCCAGGGCAACCCCAGGGAGATGACATGGCGCTCAGGTACGAGCTGGCAGGCACACTGAGAGTCATCACATGGGAGCGGGCAGGCAGCCGCATGGGCACTAAGGAGGACATGGAGCCAGACAGACTGCAGGGAGAACCAGAACGTGTTCTTGTGGGGCAGAGACTCACTCAGGAGGGCTGGGGTCTCTGAGGCTGCTACAGCTGCTCTGTCTAGAGACCTTGTGAAGGGGCAGGGGCAGAACAGAGAGTGCCGCCATACTCTCCCCATGACCAGGCAGGAAGGGACAGCAGCTCAGGCTAAGGGACCAAGGTGGTCAAGTGCTAAGGCGGAGAGGCCAACGGTTCTTGAACAGAGAGAGGGGTTATGGAGACGGCAAAAGTCCCCAGGTGAGCAGCTGAGCCTTCACTGGAACGAAGAGGGTGGAGGCAGGGGCTGCTAGGAGGCTGCGGGCAGAAGGGCTTCAGTCCTGAACACTGACTGCTCGAGGAGACAGGCAGGAGGTCTCCAGGTCTCAAGGGTAAGGGGGTGTGGCACTGGCATCGTGCAGCCCTGAGGTGGCAGGGGCCACTGAAGGGGTGGAAGGGCAGGAGCCAGCCTAGGCAGCCTCCCACTGTGGGAATGCCGCTGCTCCCGCCAGGAGTGAGATGCGCTAGGACACGTCTCCAAGCTGCTCCCTGAAGACCACATGCTTGTCACTGCCCACTAACCTTTCAGGAGGCTCCCGGGCAACCTGCCAGATCTGACAGCACGGGCATGCTACAGACAATGGCACATTATCAGTAACACGGATACTCACCAAGGCTGAGCTGAGAAATGCTCAGAAACATGTGGGTTACGTGACTATGAATACTCAAAATACTTGTCTTCTTAGATGCTCAGAACTGTTTCTTTGAAATTAAAATCTAAGTGTGGGCTGGGGTTGTAGCTCAGCAGTAGAGCGCTCACCTAGCACGTGCGAGGCCCTGGGTTCCATCATCAGCACCACATAAAAATAAATAAATAAAATAAGGCACTGTGTCCAACTACACTAAAAAATAAATATAAAAAAGAAATCTAAGTGTGCCCATTATTCTTAATCATTGCCGCTCATCCATCAATGTCTCATGGCATTCAGACTCTTGTAGAGCAGAGTCAGCCTCTTAGAGCCTCAGGCCTGTGCCTGCCACATGGTGGACACTGACAAATGTTAAATGCTCTACCACCTGATTGATATTTTCCATTTACATCTATGGACACCTCACATACAAAGTAGGGGGAATATATATATTTTTCATTTTTTCTTTACATAAAACAAAAGGAAAAGACGCAGAGCTCATATAATATGCTTTCTGATTACCAGGGAAGTAACACATCTTAAGAAAGCTTTTCTGTGGGTGACACTGTCCCTGTGCTGAAGAGGGGACTGGTGAAACAGCATCAAGACAAACCCAGATTAAGAAATATTTGCAGTGCTGCCCGGGGCTGCCTCCATTTCACCCCGCAGTTGATCCAGAACAAAATGGCTTCAAGTCAGTAAATACAGATCAGTCAGAATGTGACGGTCTAGCAGGTTACACATCTGCTTCTTAAGCGTGAAGAGCAGTAACTCTTCAACCAGAACTTCCCCAAACTGACAAACATGTTGGACTCACAACAGAGCACGACCTGACCATCTGGTATGGCTGATAAGCTAAGATTCCATGCTGGATTAGTAAAGAAAGTGGCAACTGAATATCATTTCAACTGAGCTTATAACAACTGAACATGTAAAATGTATTAATATAACAAGAATGAAATAGATTACTCATTGCAAACTTTAGTTGTTTTGCTCACATACTAATGACTACATAAGAATACACAGAAGCAAATTATAACTAAAACTGAGAAAAGATCAAAACCATAAACAAACAGTAACACTTAAAGTTAACAGAGAAAAGTAAAAAGTAACTAAATCTAGTAACATTCAAAAGCATGCTTCTAGAGAGTCACAGGGCCAGTCCCCTGGTCTAGGAGACCCTGGGCAGAGCTGACCTACTGAGAACATAAAACAGCCACCACCAGAGGAGGAAGGAAAATCGAGACAGGAGAAGCACCAAAGGAAGGAAACAAGAACATACCAAATCTAGAACAGAGATTGCTGGCACAGCAGTCTGCTGCAGGCAACAGAGAAGGAAAAAAAAAAGAAAGATGAAGCGTGAAAAAAAAAGTTAGACTCAGACCTGAATTCTGCCATCGGCATACTTTGTTGCTATCATGCTTCATGTTTTTGGACAACCTGAGAGAAAACTGAAGAACTGCAAGCTAACTTCTCATATGAGAAGTAGGAAAGTGTCCACATGGTATTAAATACTTGGGCTTCAGCATTAAGATACATAGAAACCAAAAAAGCCAAATTTCCTTTGGTCTCTTATTCGGACACTACGATATTAACCTTAATGTAATTAATGGAGAAAAAATTAATACTTTTATTAAATTCTTATGAAAAGCTTTCCCAAATATAATCCAGACTAAAAGGCTTTGAAATATTCAGGGTTTTAACCATCTGGAAAAACTCTGACAGACCTTCAATAAAAATTTCATCTTCACACAGAAGAATCCTACAGAAATGTTATGCTGCAGCTGCCCACTCTCACTGGCTGCTGGAGCAGGGCTTTAGTAGTCGAGTGCTCACATTGCCTGCTCGGGGAGCATGGTCTACACCACAGGCAGAGCTGTGCTTTCCCTGCACCTGTGACTGCTGGGCAGTCACAGCTGAGCTGTACCTCCCTGAGCAATGACCTGTCTCCTGGCACACAGCAGGGCCCCTGGCCAGTGTGCAGCGGGTGCACCAGAGCTGGCCAGAACAGTGAGTGTTCCCGAGAGCTTCAGCTCTGCGTGCGCTGGGGGAAATTACTCAAAGGACCAATTGCAAAAGTTCCTGGCTCTTACCAAACAGTAGCTCTTTCAAAGAAAGCACTTCTAATTGAAATACCATCATTCTTAAGGGAGTTTATTACTGATGACTTACTAAATAAAACAATGTTGTCATTAAAATCACATTTTGGTCTCATTTAAGAAACTTATGAGTCTAAAAGGGACTCAGGATAAAGTTATGGGGCAAAGTTACTAACACATTTGGCTGATATTGATTTTATATATATAAAACATATATATATACACATATACACACGTGTATGTACGTGTGTGTGTGTGTGTGTGCCTAAGAAGCACGTGTGTGAGCAAACTGAAAAGGACCCCACTATTGGCTCTTGCGTGCTCACAGGTATTCTCTAAAGTTGAATTTCATCATAGGGTGGGAGGATAAGAGGGCTGACCTACAATCAGTACTGTTTCAGCCCTTCAATTCACTGCATTAAATTAGAGCTGAAATTAGAAACTAAATCCAAGACCAAGAGAACATGCTCGTGGCTGTCTCCTGCCAACACTGCACTGTGCAGATTAAAAAGGAACACTGAGATCACCAACAGGACCTCAACAACAGCACTCTCCACAAGTTCATGTTCAATGCCAAATTAGTAAAGTGCCTCTCTGGATGAGGCAACAAAGAATCTTTCATCTAAAATTTGGCATTTTAATAAGTAATTGAATTAAAGTAAATTTTGGTTTTAAATTTTTATTTGAAACAAAAGTAATTTCCAAAATATAGAGAAATAAGGTAAGATCAAAAGTTCTCAATATCTTTATACTATAATAGTGAAACTATTAATCTGATAAATACCTGCTTCATCAATGGTATAATTACTATAAAGACCGTGCCTGGTAATGATTTAACACTTTCACATTCTTTGCTCCCAGTCAGGATCAGGAGAGTGACCTGACACGTTTGTACGTGCTTTGTCAGCACAGGCACACCCACTGTGCCTCACAGCAGAGTCCATGAGGCCAAGCCAAGTATTTACTGTCTGGCCCTTTAAGGAAAGCTTTGCAGACCCCTGATCAAGATTATTAGTGGTCATTAGCAAATACCTATTATCTCCCTTAATTATGAGGCTGCTAATTAAGACAATAGTGGATTTAATTCTTGTCAAAGCACAAGTACCAGAACTTCCAGCACCACGTTCCGTCCCAGCTCACTTCTGTGGGTCAGGGGCAAACACCCTTCCTACAGCGAGCATGCTGAACCAAAGCCCACTCTACTCCTTCCTGTCCACGGGCCTGGCTGCCTCCGGGACACATATGCGGCAGCTCAAGCAGGGAGCACAGATACCACGACCCAGGAGCTTTGCCCTTTACCCTGGCTCTCCGCTCGGCCTCCAGGCGCTGCATGATCAGCATGGTGTCCACATCATCATCCTCCTCCTCCTCGTCGTCCTCGTCCTTCTGCTTGGACTCCTGCAGTCTCTTCTGGAACTGCCACTCCAGCATGAGCTTGCGCAGGCGGTCACTCTCCTCTGCAGTGCGCTCTGCCCTGCTCTGCAGCTCGTGGATCTCCTTGCTCAGCATGTCCACGATGTGCAGCTGTTGCTGCTTCTCCAGCTTCTCCCTGGCGTCCCGCTTCCAGGGGTCTGGAGACAGGCTGTCCCCAGAGGAAAGCTCCTCTTTGCTGATGGTGATATACTGCAAGTCTCTGCGCTCGATGGTACGGGGCTGCTGCTGGGGTTGCAGCTCGCGAATAACTGTCTCCTGGGGCCTCTGGAGTGTGGATGGCTTTTCAGGCTTTGCCTGAGGGGTGGCCAGGGGAGGGAAGGGAGCAGGGTGCAGAGGTGGTGTACGCATCTGGCCCAGCTTCCTCTCCTGCTCCCTGCGCTTCCTCTCACGCTCCTCTTCCAGGCGGGCCTTCTCCTTCTCATACCACCTCTGGTGCTCCTCCCTCTTCTTCCGTTCTGCAGCTGCCTGGGCCGACTGTGGAACCACCTGGTTGGCGGGAGGGGGTGGGAGAGGCAAATCCATTGGCATCCCATCAAAGTCTCCAGCGTAGTGGACAGGAGGTGGAGGTGGAGGCGGAGGCAGCTCTGTTCTGATGGGCTGGGAGATGGCCACTGGGGTGGGCAGCACCGCTGCTGGTGTTTTCCATCGGCCAGGGCCACTTTTGGTCAGTGTGGAAGCAGGGGTGGCCGACTTGGAGGAATGGTTCAGGTGCTCTTGGCTGGAGGTGCTGGATTCCACCGAGGAGCTCTGATTTATCCACAGGTCACTGTCAGATTTCCGATCCATAACTGCCTCTACTTGCTGTCGCTCAAGCTGGTAAGCTTTCTCTTCCCGAAGCTCTTCTTGGGAACGGGCAACACGCTGGGAAAAGAAAAAGGAGAAATTTTATACTTCAGTTATTCACCAGAAGAAATCACCCCCAATTCACAGACATTTCACATTTGTGGAGAAGACAGACTACAAAAACTGATGAACGAGGGTCTGGACTGGAGGCTGGGGCCACCCTGTGGCTCACTAGCCAAGAGGGACTGCGGTGAACTGATCTGCCCAAGGAAGGATGAGCCGTCCCCTCTGCATCACAGGAACAGTCAGGCCCATGGCTGCTGGTGCCTTCCTTGTGCTCCAAGGACAGTGCACAAGGGCTACCAGCCTCGCAGCTGGCTTCTGAGAAAAAGTGAGTGCAGTGTTACTATATGAAGGGCAGAGCAGTGAGTCCTCTTTAACAAGAATTCTAATCCTCACAAAGAGGAATTATTATATTTAAGCCATTTAATCCACCCCTGGACCATTTCTGAATGAGTCCTGAAGCTCAGGACTAGCTTTATAAGCTCTTTAACAGAGATGTGTCCATGGGCAAGGCCCATCCATCTGAGAAAAATCCATTCCTATCCTGGAAATGTAAAAAAGGCAGTGCTATAATCCCGATGGCCATGAGGTTTTATGTGCACATGAAAGAAAAAAGAAATGAACACACTTTCCATAAACAAAAAAGAGAAAGTATCACTTTAAAATACAACAGCATAATGGAAAAATGGGACATTTACTTCCAACACTTAGCTACAGCTTTACTTTTCAAACAAAAAGAGCTTCTTCATTACCAGGACACATAATCTACACACTATATGAAGTACTGAATTACATGGAATCTGTGGAACTGCCGCAGGGTCTGCGACTCTGCACCTGTGGTCTGGCAAGACATCCAGGCAGGGGCGAGGAAGGGCATCCAACACTCACAGAACCAGGCTGCCGTGGGCCATCAGGAAAAGGCAGTATGGGCCAGTGGATCAGACCAGAGGACCACTTCTGCCCTCAGAAAATGGGCTATGGCTCTCGTCATGCACTGCCCCCTGTGAGTGGGATGCTCTCCTCTCTGCCTGCCTGCTTCTCTCACCCTTCAAGGTTCAGCTCAAACCCCACCTTGAGGCTCAGGTCTTCTCTGACACCTGAATGGAAGATTGGCTCTCAAGCAGGTACTTCTTATCTGGTTCCACTCACACCAAGCCCTCGCTTTGCTGGCCCTCAGCGGGACCCTCCACCACAGCAGCACAGACTACCCTGTGTCTACCAGCCCCACTTCCCAGGTGCATGACAAGCTCCAGGGATGGAGACAGAAACAAAGTGCAAATGACATCCCTAGTTCTCACTGCTCTGTCCTGCCTCAGGGAGCCCTGCCCCAGAAGTGCAAGGCCTTCTGCTACTAAGGCTTCCTTGCACAGACACAAGAGCACGCAGAAGCCATTCTCTCACTTATCCTATATTCTACACTATGTCTTTTTTCCTCAGACCACAAAACCATAAAAGAAAAAAGAAAGAGGTAACCTCTCTGTTCTAGAGAAAATTCCCACTGTGCCTCAGAAAGCGCTCATCACCCTGTCTCACTGGTCCCTTTTGTTCCCTCGCAGGTGCAGAGGTTCGTGGAACCACTTGCTTCTAACCTGAATGGCAACACTGGCATGACTGCTATCTGTGTGCATGTGGGGCTTCTCCTCATAGTCTGCCCACTGGTTCTGAGGAGGAACCATGCGATCCTGGGATTTGGAGGCTGGGAACGTGAAATATTCTCTGGTGTATGTCTGAGTCGGGATGGGGTAGGCTTCAGGTCTGGGTGGAGGGCTCTGCTCCTGCAAATTGTGAAGAACAAGGAAGAGTGAGTCATTTGCAACTTTAAAGAGATTAATTCCGTTTCCAGTGATCTGTTTTAAGATAAAAAACCCTATATATGTTAAATACTGTATTAAAAATTAAAAGTGTTTGACTCCATATTGTGAATAATAAAACACATTTCATTTAGTTCAACATGAATTTACCTGACTAGTTACTAAAAATCCAAAAATTAAATGCTATAAATCTGAGAGTCAGAACCAAGGCCACTTTGCTGAGTAAGAGCTGCTTGAGGTAACTGGGATGGTCCCAGGGGACCTAAGGACCTAAGAGAGGTGAGAGCCACAGCACATCAATCAGACCTCAGCGCAGAGGTTCCCGGTGGAGACAGACGTTATCTTGGCTGTGGTTCCAGAGGAATATGGGCTCTTCCCTCCAGGACTCGGCGGCTGATCTGTTGGAAACAGGGAAAGGTTTCATAGTAAACAAACCACCTGAGAAGCACGTGAGAGTGTCCTTAAAGGAAGCAATGGTGTCCCACATACCACCACACTGTTCACACCACAGATCAGAGAAACACATGAGGTGGGGGAGAAGCTGGGTCCACCCAGCTTGCAGACCCAGCCCAGAGCTTTTTCCAAGACTAGGGATAGGGTAAATAGTGAGCACGCCAGGCTTTGAGAATCTTGTGCCTCACTGTGTTTCCTACTATAACTTCTCCTCCTTTCTGTTAACAACCCCTGAAAAATGTCAAAACCATCTTGGCTTCAGTTGGTAATTTGCCAATCTTGGTCAAAGACATTACCAAGACATTTTGCCCAGAGCATCAACTGGGCTTTTACTTCTGTTACAAGAAAAGAATGTTAAGAATGTTAGTCCCGACACCCCTTGTCTCTCACTCTGCCAAAATACGCAGGTGATGACACCTGAATAGCTAACACAGAACCATGCCCCCTCACTGCTGACTGTGACCACGTGGGTACTAAGGAAGGAAGTGACCCCTCTTACTTGCCACGTTGGGGCTAGAGCGATGGTCAGCTCTGTTTTTCATCAGTCTGTCATCTGGCAATTTCTTTGGCTCACTGTACTCTGCCCAGGGCAGCTGAGGACTCTCTGGCGACCCATTTTGAGCTGAATTATTATAGAGCTCAAAACCTTCACTCTTTGGTCGGGGTTTACCTGAGCCACGTCGATCTGAAACTGAAATCAAAGTACATTCAATATCTCTTCATTGGCTGAAAGATCTTAGACACCTTGTTTACCTTTAAAAGGAAGACAAATTCTAAAAATATTTAAATTTCATAAGAACTTTTCCCAGCAAGAAAATAGTGATTTTTATGTAAAGGTAGATTCTTTGTATAGAACTGTTAAAAAGCTTTCAAATAAAAATCTTGAGAATATAGAAAGCATCTCACTTAACCAGTATCTACAGAAAAAAATATACTTCTAAAATTCTATTCTCATCAAATGACACCCATGTAAATAACCCCTTCTAAAGTAAATTTAAAAACCAGGAGACAAATGTGGTCTGCTTGTTCCTCAAGGCTTGCAAATGGTCTTGTCACTGGATCGATGGGGTCATGGCATTGTTATGGTGCCAGCTGTCTGCGTCCCATGTTCTACCTGCTGCCGACTCTGATCTGCTGGGTGCACTTAGGGGCTTCCCTCTCTGGCTTCTAACTCAAAGTCTAGTTTGCTTGTGTCCTGTTGTATGGGGTGGGGTCAAATGTAAGAGGCATGCAGAGGCAAGGCTCATGACGAATGTGTGGTTAGCTGGGGCGCCCTCCCCGCCTGCTGGCTTCAGTAAGCAAAGGCGCCTGCCAGGGCCTGGCATGCTACTTCCAGCTACAGATGTCAGGTTCTCTGGAGAAGAGGGCTCTGTGAAGACCACACTTCACAAGCTGTGCACATATTAAAAAGGGTATTATTTCAGAGATCTGGAAGGTATGCGATGACTTCAGAGAGTGAGTCATTATGTTTTTCTCCTTGAGGTTTCTGAAGGGATTCTTTAAAAAGCCTTGAGTTTATATTAATTTCATCGTGAGATGTTTTTGATGTAGTTATACAAACACAGTTCCCACAAATAAATTATTCTAAAAACTGAATTTTTAATTTAAAGTGAATTACATACACTAAGATACATAGCTTACTTCAGCACATGTGTGAACATTCCTTCAGTAAAGAATGCGCCATGTCCTTTAAGGACCTCCCACCCTAGGCTTGCCTATCAAAACTGAATCTTTACTCACTCACGACTGGCTAAGCACCTATTTGCTCCTGGCCTACAGAAGCTTATTAGCAGCACGGGATCAGCTCCACGGGAGCAGAAAGGAACTGGAGGATCAGAATGGGCTCCCAGGGCAGGTGGCACCATCTGAGTCTTGCTATTGTGCTTTCAGCCTTGACATCCTTATTTTCAGAACTGAGACAGTGATAATACCAGCACTGGTTCTGCTGTAACTATTAACAAGTCATGTCTGATACATCTAGCACACAGCATAGGGTCAGCAGAAGCCAGCTGCCCCTGGTCAGCGAGCACTTCATGGTCCTTACTTCTCTGCATCATGGGGGATGGCTGGTTGAGGAGGGTGGCCAGGCCGTGATAGATGGCACCTTGCTTTGCTACCTCGAGTGTAACCACGGAACTTGTTCTTGTCATAAGTTCTGCTGCCCTGGGAAGAGAATGTCACCAGTGTAAGAAAAATGAAACCATATTCACTGTCACTTTGTCATCCATGGCAAACACAGCCACCAATCATGTCACCCAGCCTCATTTGCCATTTTGGACAATTCTGACTTTCAGACAAATTACCTTCTGCCACTTCCTTCCTTTGAAAAATGAACCATAAATGCATGCTAACATATCCCCTAATATATTAAGATAGTAAGATTAGCTGGGAGTGTGGTGGCATATCTCTATAATCTTAGCTACTTAGGAGGTTGAGGCAGGGGAATCCCCAAGTTTGATGTCAACCTGGGTATTTAGTGATACTCTGTCTCCATTCCCTCACCCCCCGCCAAAAAAATAAATAAAATAAAATAAATGGGGCTATGGATGTAGCTCAATAGTAGAGCACCCCTGGGTTCATTCCTGTTAGAAAAAAAAAGATGATATTCAAAAATTATAAATTTCAGAAAGTACTGAGTATATGTGTGTGTGTGTGTGTGTGTGTGTGTATCTCTAGTTTATAAGAAAGTATTCTAGACTAAAATATATAGTTATAATTTGATAGCAAAGGAAATGTCAAATACACTAGGAGTTTACACTTAAAATACTATAGAATAATAAGGGCACAGAGCTTTTTAGCTTTCATCTCCCAATTTCAAAACTGTATGTGAAAATCACATAAAAACACTAAGCTTTCAAATAATCCATGGGTCATACCTTTCCTGAGAGAGCCCCACCAGACTGCGTCCATCCACACTGAGGAGCTGGTCTCCTGCTGCTAGTCGTCCATCCTGGCCCACCATGCAGTGTGCAGACACATTGCGGGAGAAGAGAAGCAGTGTGAGCA
This sequence comes from Marmota marmota marmota, assembly GCF_001458135.2. NCBI lineage: Eukaryota > Metazoa > Chordata > Mammalia > Rodentia > Sciuridae > Marmota > Marmota marmota. The sequence goes on along the minus strand of NW_025999983.1, from coordinate 1,849,984 downwards.
GACTGGCTGTCCCCCTAGTCCTGCCCAGTCCCGCTCAGCCAGGGGCACCAGCACACAGCACCCATCCCATCCATCAAGCACAGGACATCAAAAGCCTGCCTCCTCAGCAGTGATACTGACCACATCTGCAGCACCTCCTTTCACGACAGACTTGACATAGATGCCCAGTTTATCCTGGCCAGCGCCCTACACAAAAACAAGGTAAGAAGCTGAGTGCACAGCAGGAAATGAAATGGGCAGCAAAGTGCAACAAACCAAAACTTGCCGTGAGCGCGCAGAGAGCTGCACCTCACTCCAGAGCTCTCAACTACTTCAACAGAATCAATACTCCACTTGCTACACCTGAAGAAACTATAGAAAATATTTCTACTTTTTGATTCCAAATTTGGAAAAAAAAAAAAAAGCTCCTGAAAAAATCAATTTTCATAAATCAGCCGATAAGACTGAAATGGACTTAGAATCCTGAACTGACCAAGAAGGGTCCAAGCAGCTCGCAAGTCAATAATCAGCACTCACATGACAAATGCTGTTAACCACGGGGCAGGATTTCTACCCTCTGCAATTCACCCTTACATCCATGTTCTTTTCAAAATTTAAAAAGAGAAAACGAGTATTTTTTTTTTTTTTTGTGGTCAATAATAAGAGGGACTGAGGTAGTATGAGAAAAGTATGCATTAAATACTGTAACTTACACTTTGTAACTCTAAACAAATAGTAAAGCTACAAAACCCAAGCCATATAAAGTTGTTACATTATTCTTTCATAATAAAATGACACATACTTAGGTACATGTATAATTACAGAATCATCTATATTCTATTAGACATCACAATTACAAGATAAAAATTAACACTGGATAGTTTTCTAGGATCATCAAAGGAAAAATTACACATGAAATCTTATTTGGGTATTACTGACATTCTATGATTGAGTACATACATTTTTAAGCCATGACAAAGGTAAATTCATATCAACTTAAACACTTAGGAATTATTACCTCATACAAGAAAGTATATAAGATACCACAGAAAGGGAAAAAAAACAATGATTTTAGCAAGTCACTTAATTAAAATAGATTTTTTACAAGACCCTGTGATGATGCAATTTTCAGTTGGAAACTATCCACATTTCCCCCATTTGTTAACAATTTCCTGTCCCACGTCTACAGCTGCATTCCCCCAGTTGCAGGCAGCCCCGTGAGGTAGCCCAGCACTGGAGAGTAATCACTTTCCACGACAGCCATAGAAGCCTCCCTGGAGCAAGGCAAATCCTGCGCCTTTCAGACAGAATGAACCCATACTAGATACCCAACAAATGGCAATTTTCTGACCTCAGCCAGTCACTTAGCAACGTCAGTAAACTACACTTTTTACCTGACCTCACCTGAGCAGGTACCACCTTCCTTGGTCAGGGATCCAGGAACACACAAGACCTGACTTCTAAAACCTCACCTGTCCATGTACCACCTTCTTTGGTCAAGGGGCCCAAGGCACATACAGGACCTGACTTCTTTATTTTTTTTTAATTTTTTTTTTTTTAGTTGTAGATGGACACAATAACTGTATTTTATTTTTATGTGGTGCTGAGGATGGAACCCAGTGCCTTCCACATAAGAGGCGAGCACTCTACCACTGAGCTATAACCCCAGTCCAGGACCTGACTTCTAAGGCAGCCCCAGCTGCTGTTAAACTGGGTTAATGATCTAATTAGTCCAAGTGTCACATATTGATATCTTTGTGAGATACAAACAACTTCTTAATTGCACAACACAGCTGTTCAAATGACCATTCTGCTCATTCAACAAGCCTCCCCTGCGTGCCCCTCCTGCCATGAGCTCTGTGTTTGCACATGTGAAAAGAGACATGGCTGCCTGGATGGAGCCTACCTGCCAGGAGGGCCTCTGCTTGCTTGTAGGCATCAATCACTCTGCCAGGATACTGAACCCCCTTCCTTTTCTGGTACTGCTACATAACTGTTCCCTATTACTTAGGCCAGATTTTTTTTTTTTTTGGGGGGGTGGGGGTTACCAGGCTCAGACCACTGAGCCACATCTCCAGCTCTATTTTGAATTCTTTATTTAGAGACAGAGTCTCACTGCGTTGCTTATCATCTGGCTTTTGCTGAGGGTGGTTTGAACTCATCATCCTCCTCCCTCAGCCTCCTGAGCCGCTGGGATTACAGGCCTGCGCAACTGCGCCGGGCTCAGATTTTTTTAAAGTTCTAAAACAAAGACTTTGTTGTTCTGTTTCCTGCTTGACTGATAGAAAAGCAATGCTTACTGAATGTCAGAACCACTGCTGGTGGGAATAGGCTCTTACTTACCCATGTTTTCACGTAGTAGTATCTTTTGATTAATACAACACTGACTTTGTACTTTAAATAATAAAAACTATCCTCATGTGCGAGCAATAGGAGTATTTTAGTAAAAATAACAAACACATATTTTAAAACAATAAATCAAGATTCCTTTCCCCATTTCTGGTATGCTTTAGAATATTGCCATGAATATAAAAGCCCCTCAATTGCCTACTTAGACAAACTGTAAGACGACGACTCTTTATGGCATAACAACTCTGCTCTGCCTCTCCCTGTTGCCCATCTGCAGGGGCTCCTTGGTACTCAAGCTCATCTAGGAAGGGCCATGACAACCCTGACTACTGCAGGTTGCTCTTTCAGGAACGTCTTCAATCAATCTGACATTCAGGAATCACAGCCCAAGGACTCCATTAAACCTACTACATCAAAACGACATTCTAGACATCTACTACACATGGTGAGGTTGCAGACCCCATGTCCGTAACAAGTACATCTAAGTAACCTGAAATCCTGTGCTGCTTTAATTAGGCAACTTACAATATTACACACAACATGAAATCTGCAAATCCAAATTTAAATATTAAAGTAAACTGATCATGAATTTCAGAAACCTCCAGCAAGACCAGGACGCCGTCTTGCAGCAGAGGTGTTTGCCTCTCCACTGCCAATCTGCCTCTCCTAAAGCCTAGTGGGAACCATCTGACCTGACCAGACTTCTCCGTGGTCACAAGCTGCCTCTGCATAGGCACTTGAAGCTCCCCAGCTCGGGTTCAAGTACAAACCGCTCCCAATCCTGCTCCACGTCACCCTACGCTGACTCATGTTCCTGATGTTGTCATTCTCTCCACACAAAACATCCTTCTGATGCCATGAATCTGCCCAGATTCATTCGACCCCTAGGCTCACCTGCCACCCACCAGCCGCCATCTCTTCTCATTTGTGCTCACCATGGGGTTTTTTCCTTGTTCCCCTGGAGTGCATATTTACTGGGATAAGGAGTCTGAAGTTTTAATGAATGGATGAATACTTTAGTAAGTGAAGAAGGAACAGATACATGTCTATTACATAGGAATTAGCAATACATCTTCGTAAAATTAGTTTAGAAAGTTAGAAAGCCTAAGTGTATCAGATGATAGATGAGCTCACTTCCTGTGCAGCTCAGTCACATACCTTCTGTAAAAATCTGTGAACACAACTGCTGTAGAGAATTTACAATGCCTCTGGTGGTTATTTCAGAAAAACAAATTTATAGAGGAGTAACTTGAGATGAAAGACCACTAAGGAATTTCTGATCATCTGCATCAGAGCATAAGGATAGTTACTTTCATCCCCAATACCATACTGTTGGCCCAACTATAAGAGGCTCGCTGTGTCAATCTGCCCACAGTAGTCCTGGTCTGACAACCTGGACAGCAGAGAAAGAAGCCAGACATACTGGAAATGGACAGCTACTGGACAGGTGCAAAGGAAAACCCAACTGCTGAGCCCTTATAATTCCTTAGCTGTAGGGAGCCCCCTTACTACCTGCCCATTTCATCTGAATAGAAATAACACGTTAGCCTAGGATAAAAAAATATGTAAGATAAAATTCATTAAACCACTTAATTTATGCCCAATTTCTAAATAGTAATGCACAATAATATAACCCGGCCCAGTAAGACTGAACTCAAAATTTATTATGTGATACATTAGCTTCTATTTTACACAGACGCAAACGTGATTAACTCAATCTATGGTAGTTCTATTCCTTTCCCAGTTGGGGAAGGAAAGTGAGGTGCAGAAGTTATGCCTTCTCTGCCACTGCATGTTAGCAGACAGCACATCAGTCACTAAAGCTGAAAGCAGAAGCTTTGTACATACCAACTAGAAGTCAGTTCAGGAACATACAGCAGGTTATGGCTGTTGGTGGACTGGTATTCGTCAGCCTACAACCGTGCCATCCAGTACAACCCTTGAAACATGGCTTTAGAATAGGCATCTGAGTATAAGACACTGACATTTCAAGGCATGTTTGGAAATACTGACTTTTACGCTGATCACATGCTAAAGCAACATTTTGAGTGTAGTAAATAAAATGAAACATTATAAAAATGAATTTCACTTGTTTCTTTTTTAAAAAATGTAGCTAATAGAAAATTTCTAATTACCGATGTGGTTCACAATATATTTTTATTGAACAGCCCTGCTCTGATATTGAAGGATTTTCACAGTATGTATGCTATCAGAACCAGAGTAACTAGTAATGAAATTATAATTATGCAGATAACTGGTCAAAATAAGATCTTATAACAACATACACACAAACATTATGCTCTGGTTTCTAACCATGAGTAAAACAATGAGTGCCATTGTAATTGAGAACACGACATAGTAGAGCAATACATAAGCGCTAAATAATATTAAGAAGTTATTGCCTAAAGGTACCTAAGATGGTATTTAAAAATACTGCATTTTGGTCTACTTATTATTTGCAAAATTAACATCACAACCATTTAGGATTACCCACTCCTCATTCAAGAGGCCGGTTCCCTTACACAGTAAGCAGGACATGCCCTCTCCCTGATTCCCAACAGGGAGACTGACAAGGAACACATACGGGGTCAAGGGACACAGAGATGCCACCCACAGGGGGTCTGCATCCCAAGCTTAAAATGCACTGGTAGCCACTCTCCTTCTCAGAGGAAAGGGGCTTTGAGGAGAGAGAGAAAGGAGGGCAGAGGGAGAAGAGGGCGCAACAGAACCTCAGCTCAGCTTTACCTCTAGATGGTCACACCTGAGCACAGCAGAGCAAACGCACAACTAGGAAGACAGAAGTAACTCCATCTCGCCACCGTGTATTGCTTAGCTGCGAGACTGCACTTCCAGCCGCCTCAGCCGAGGAGGGGAAGGCTGCTCCTCAGGCCCGCTCTGGCTCCTCACCTGCCTTCTCAGAAGCGGGCAAAGGCACCCATCCTCTGCCTTAGGTGGATACAGGCATAAGCAGGAGCCGGCACTCCAGACACTCCAGGAGCAAACAGAGTGTGTGGGAGTCCGTATGAGTAACAGCACGAAAACATCATTAAGCAACAATCCAGAAGGAAAAAAAAAAATGCTGGAGGAAGAAGGTGCTGCCAAGCTGCCTGGCCCAGCCCATTGTTCTCAGGTGCGGAGGCCAGCCTGGCGCCCGGCTGGAGCTGTAAACAATGTGGGCCTGGGACCTAAGAGCCCTATGCAGCATGCAGCTAGCTCACACCCACAGTTCTCAGGGCTTCAAAGGCTTTATCGCCAAACTATCAAAATCCAAACTGGAGTTTAAGAAACATTCGGAAGAGTTCTCTTTTTGGTAGGAATTACCTTAATGTTTAAATAATCAGTTCTAAAATTCATTCCTTACATAGCTTCAACACCGGCAACCCTGAGAGTAAATGATAAATCATCCTGACAGACATGGTATGATACACAAGGCAAGCTTGACCTTCATGGGCGAAATGCTAATCCCATTGGTTTGTTGCTTACTCTTTTTGTATCAAATATAAAGAGGAAAAACCAAAACACACCCCATCACCCAACTCTTCTCTCTTCACAGAATGAAGAGGCAGAAGAGGCTGAAGCTGGGTCCCAAGAAGGCCCAAGAAACCCCAGCAGTGTGTGTGTGTGTGTGTGTGTGTGTGTGTGTGTGTGAGAGAGAGAGAGAGAGAGAGAGAGAGAGAGAGAGAGAGAGAGACTGTTGCCAGGGAGGAGGCACCCCAAGCTTTCCTTGGACTCGCAGAGTGGTGAGAGGCCCTTGGAGGGACCCTTCACCTCCTCACAGAGCTTGCCACGGTGGATCTGCACAGGGGCACACCTGGACCCGTTAGCCTGATGGGGAGGCGGAACAAGGCCAGCACAGTCTGGGCTTTACGTGCACCACACTGTGAGAAGACAGTTCATCAGAGGACTGACAATTCATATTCTTCCTATTTTACTACTATAACAAGATCCATCAATATTTCAGTCAATCCAAGAAATTAGCCCTTGGGCCATAATTTTTAAAAAAATCAGTGAAAGAATCATTCTTTTAAAATAATTTACTATTTTTCTTTTGGCACAAAAATATACTATTTTCTTGTTCACAGGTAAAAGTCACAGAGGCACTTTGTCCTTTCAAAGGACCTAACAGAGTCGCTCTGTGCGCCAGGGAGTGGTCTTCACAAAGGGCCCCGACGAGGTGACTGCACTCTCCACCAGGATTTCCCACATGGTGGAACAGGGCCATGAACGAACGACACAAGAGCATGGTCTCAATCCCTTCAAAGGATGAAATTACAGTTTCTGGAAGCAAACTGCTCCTCAAATAGTGAGAGGCATATTAACCAACACTGCCTTTCTTCTTTTTAATAGAGGCATCTTGTGTTTTAAGATGAGTTTTAAAAACTTAATCAGTATCTAGTCTAAAAGCACAAACATCTTTAAAGCACTAATTAACCTTCCATTTTTACACGGGCTAGTAAAAGGTCCTAAGTACTTTAAAACTTGTCATTCTCATGTTGCTTAAAAAAAAAAAAAAAGAAAAAGAAAAAGAAAACAGGTTTTGGAGAAAGGTTACAGGAACCCCACTCAGTGCAGCAAACAGTCAGGTGGTGGCTATTCCAGTCCTCAGCCCTGGCAAGCCACACAGCTGCAGTTATCATTGTTTAAATAAAGCGGTTTTCACCATTTTGTAACCAGCAGGATCAAATATTATGGCTTTTCTCTCAAATAAAAAGCATATAAAGGCTTTATGTTTTTACAAACCTTAAGAATTTACAGCATAAAGAGAGCACCAACCACTTGGGTGTGTAATCACAGCTACATTCAGTGGTTCTTCACAAGCAAGTTAATTATCAACAGGCCTGAACAAGTGGCCTGGAGGAGAAGCCTTTGTCAAGGATCCCGGAAGAGCCCTCAAGAAACTCACCGGTTCTGTCCTTCCAACCACAGAGAACCACATTCTCCTCTCTAGGACAACAACAACAGCTCCTGAGCTGAAACCAGCCGCCCACTTCTCAGTTTTCAAGCAGCCAACAGCTGGCTTCTCAAGATGGGGAGGGCCACAACCCCACGCTGGACGCTCCGGCACGGATGGCACCTATCACACACGGGTTAGCACCAACGCGACACAGGCTCTTACGCAACCAGTGCACTCCGACTCCCATTCACTGTGCACTTTATTAAACTTTAAAAAGAGCTGGAAAAATAAAATTATTTCTTTTTCAAAAATCCAAACTACACAGGAAGCATCATGTTGTCCCACAGATAGTAAGAAATAGCAAGCCGAATTCCCTAAAAACAACGTTTCAAAACAAACTGTACACACACCCTGCTTCCCCATCATCTGGATTTCATAAAACTAACCAGCATGCAGAGGGCGAGGCGGAGAACTTCACATCAAACACAGTTCAGGGTTACAGCAGCTCAGCCACACACCAATTAAAAAAGGAAAGAGGCCTGGGCGGAACACAAACCCAGTTCCAGTGAGCAGCAGCACAGACGCAGGAAGGCAGGCTCCTCCGCAGGAAGGGACACTGGGCTGGCTAGCCACAAGACCACAGGAGCATCAGTGGCCCTGCTGCCACTGTGCATGCTCTACACCAGACACACAAATGGGGAGCTACAGCCACCACCAAAGCACCAAAGGCAAGGAAACAGGCCTCAGAGGGGTGGCAATTGCATGCTAGTAGCAGGATCAGAGTGGCTCAGAGTGGCACCGTGTGCCCTGAAGCCTGTGCAGCAGCAGCAGAAGGCTGTGTGGCACACACGGCTGGGTAGGAGGCAGGGCCCACAAGGCCACCTCCTGCTGCAGAAGGCTGCCACACACTGAACCACCCTGTACCAGGAAACACCCAGCAAGCTCACAAACAAGTCCAGGGCTTTAACTCTGCACACCTGGGCACCTCTCAACCACATCATGTTATCCTGGAAGTGCCCAGGATGGGACGCCTGCCTTCTACTGTGGGCCTTCCTCTCAAGTAAGCCAGAGGAAAACGAGCTGCATGAGGACTGTGCCCAGGGGCTGCTTCTCCTCTGGTTTTCACTCCAAGGACACACGTCAAACAGATATCAGAACTATTCTCAATTCTGAAATCAGACGCTGCCGAGGGAAGGGCGGTCTTCTCCAAGTTGTCTCCTTAGGGTGCCTCACGCCAGCTCCAGAGGCTTGTCTCTGGCCCCAGCCTTCTCAGCTCCATTCCCCAAATCTGCCAGGTACCATGTTCTCTTATGAGGCTCCCTAACCTTAAGTGCAACCTGTTTAAACCCAGCTCTCGGGTCCCGGTGCCCCATCCCCTCGGCCCTCCCCTGTCTCTAGCAGCTCCACTTTTAGTGACACCAAATGTACCTGCTGCTCAAGACAGAACCAGAATTTATTTTGATATTCACCCAAGTCACTGCCCACTCAAACACCGTCTTCCCACACATGTATGTCAGCACTGACTCCCAGCCAGAATCCACCAGCCCCTCAGCAGGGCACAAGAGTCGAGGCCTGCCTCCAACAGGGTCTGTGAAGCCACTCAGGCCTCGTCACAGCTGCACACCTGCCATGGACTGCTTCCTGCCACCCTGCTGGCTGCTAGGATCTTGGGTGGGAAACCAGCACTGAAAGACTCTGATGCATGTGCCGCAGAGCCGGGGAGCTGAATTTCAACCTTTGCTTTCATCTAAACCTCTTGGAAGGTCCCTGCCTCATCTATAATCCAATCCTTCACCCCCTCAAGACCCACCTTCTCCAGGTCCTGCCTCAGGAGATGGCTGGTAGCTCAGCATCCACTCTTGTCCTATAACTTTATCAGAAAGCTCAGTCATCTGCAAACCATCCTATACTTGCTTGCAGGTACACAGAGCACGTATTCATGCAACAGAGACCACGAGGCTGCAAAGTAGAGCCCAGCTACAGTCGGCCCCCTGCAAAAGCAGTTGCTGACAGCTCTGTGACCTGGCCCACGTGCCCGTGATTTAGACACACAGGCGGCCCCACTTCTCTAATCAGACAGCCCTTGCTTTCCATCAGGTTTCAACTCAAAAGCCATTTCCTCAGTGCCACCTTCACCGAACCTTCTAACTCAGAGTCAGACCGTCAGCAAACATCCCTGCACAAGCAAGGTCCCAAGATGCCACCTGGTACTTGCTGGCTCACTGTGTGCCCCCAGTGAAGAAGGGCCTGCTGACAGGGCAGCTGTTTAGCAATATGATGAAGGCAGAGGAAAACTTCGACTAGGTAACGAGCAACTTGTAGGAGAGCTGAGTCCAGACTCGGTCTCATTCAATCTGTTTTACAGCTGGGGGTAAGCCATGGCAGGAGGAACTGCACTCTCCTGTGGAAAAACTACTTCTGTTTTCTTTAATTTTAAATTTATGTACTCTACTCACTGTACGAAACTTCTGAAAAGACCAAACAGAAAAACAAAGTGAAAACTGCCTCCAAGCCAAGGAGACGTCTGCCCTCCCCTACAGCTAGAATTATACTCTACTTTTCACCACTAGGCTGTGATACCCTCTTTGGGATAAACATTCTAATAAGCCACTTACTAAGTTTATCCTAACACTAGGAAAGGTAACAATCCAGTCTTAATAGGACTCCATGGCCTGAATCTAACCTTGGGGGACACCCCCACCACTTTAGTCTTGGGTTCCACAGCTTGTACTTTTGTGACAAGGCCAATTCCTGTTGTAGCTCTAGAGGGAGGCTGGGGTGGGGAGTGCCTGCAGGACAGCTGTGCCGGTGGCCCAGTGCTAAAGGTCAAGCAGCACAGCCTCCCAGGGCTCCAGAGCTGGCTTGAGGCCTGGCCAGCCCTTTCGGCCACAGGTCTGTGTTCCAGCCCAGGGCCTGTCTCTGCTCCTTGCACTCCTTCCCCACTCACATAGGCCACAACAGGCAAGGCCTTCCTTCAGGCTCCTACCATCTGCTCGTCATCTGACTCCTGGCCTGAATCTTCCTGGGGAAAAAGCAACACAGGGTAGCTCTCTTGTCTTTGGCATCTTGCCTGTGCCTTCGTGTAACAGAGCAAAGGCTGAACTGTGACTTTTGGCTTGGCTCGTCCTAAATGTCCACCTGACACCTGACAGCCTGGAAAGGACAAAAGTTTGGAGCAGAGGGAGAGGATTGCCAGGTGGAGCCTGAGTCCCATTCTGCCTCCCTGCTGTGTCAGAACACCATACCGGAGAGAAGACCAGGGACCTTGGAAAACCAAATGCTACCCATGTCACACAGCAACATAAAACAAGTGGTTCTGGATTGGGAGTTTGATTAAACTGCAGATGACAGTGAGTCTGATATTGGGAGCTCAACCTGCACATCCCAAACTCCGGCAAGATGGGCTTGTGAAGTGATTGCACATGTAACGTGAAATACAGAAGTTAAGTCTCTTCTGCTCTGTTGTAGCCTCCTCTGCAGTTCTGGGGTGGAACCCAGGCCTCTCCTGTGCGTGCAGAGCACACTAGTACTGAATGTATATATACCCCACCAGAAGTGAAGCCTTCCCTGTGTATCTAAGTATGCTGGGATCAACTGTGATCCTAATGTTTTCTTTATCCTGCAACTGGGTGCTGACCAGCTGGTAAGCACAGAGGGAAAGGAATCACACAACTGGTACTTCCCTTTTCATATCTTTACATGTTTTGAGGTATGGATCAAGGAAATGGCAAGAGTCTGGAACGTAACAGCCTGTGAGCCCAGGCGCACCAGGGCTGAGCAGGAGTTCTGGACTGTGGGCTAGGCTCAGAGGCTCCACATGCACCCTCCTTCCTTAGAAGTGGCTCTCAGGGACTCGGGCTTCAGAGATGGCCCACTGAGTTCCACATGGGCTTTTGTAGGACACTCCTGAGCAGCAGTCCAGGCCCTTGTACTCCACACCAAGCCAGAAAACTGTCAGTGTCAGCACCCTATTCCTCACCAGCAAACCCTTCATTCCTTGGTGGAGCTGACTCAAGTTTCGAAGCTGGCTCCACACTGCCCTCCCTGCCTCCACCCCCTTGCCATGAGGGCCAGGCCATCCAGCACAGCAGCCACAGGGCTGGTCTGCTTGGCCCCACTTATCTTGTGGCCCAACCAGTCTTCCCTCAGGCCTTTCTTATAGGAGCACACAATCCAGGGACCAGCTGGCTTCAAGGTTTCCACAGTGCTCCACCAATGCTTCTAGGGCAGTAACCTCTTTTTTTTTTTTAAGGACACACCATCTTTATTTTTTTATTTTTTTTATGTGGTGCCGAGGATCGAACCCAGTGCCCCACGCATGCCAGGTGAGCGCGTTACCACTTGAGCCACATCCCCAGCCCCGATAACCTCTTTTTTTCTCACTTTTCTAAAATGTGCAAATGCAAAGTTTCATGGTACTTGAACTGGATCTTTGTGACTCAGTCTATGGATAACAAACTTCAGAGCTAACCTAGTGAACATTATGTGACCACAGCTGGTAACATTATGTTATGTAAATTAACTTCCATGATTAAAGACACATGACAGTAAATCAAATGCCATTCTTTAAATTAAAAGAAAAAAAAAAACTATTCTTGTTTATCCTGTTTTTTTTGTTTTTCAAGAAATATTTTCCCCTACTGTTTGCCAAAGACTGTCAGGGAATGAGGGTGCTAGAGAGAAGGCTCTGCAGTCAGCCCTCGGGAGAGCAAATGCCTAGTGATGTACTGCCAGCTGCAGAATGTGCTTCAAAGAGAATCACAGAGGGACAGCAATGAGAGGGTAGGCTGCCAGTGAAATCTTCGGACATAGGACACCTGAGCCTTGTTTTGAGAAGGAGCATAAGGAACAAAGATTCCAAGAAAGGGCAACAGTGTCCATAGGAATCCCATGTTAGGAGGCCTGCATGTTCCAGCTCACTGCCTTCAGGAGCCACGAACTCAGCAAGCTCCCTTCTCTTCCACATGTTGGGTGCAGTGTTAGCCTCATGGTCTGCCTCTGTGCCCTCATGCCAATCGCTGAAATACTGTGAATCCCTGGGCAATGGGAACAGCAGGGTTTCAAAGGACAGTTTGTTTATTTCCAATGAATACTCAGTGTTATGATTTGGATCTAAAAATGTCTCTTGTTGTGTTATGCAATGTCACCAATGTTCAGTGGTGAAAAGACTGGATTATTAAGGCTGTAACCTCATTAGTAGATTAATTCATTTGATGGATCACCAATTTAAACGGACTACTGGGTAGTAACCAAAGGGAGGTAGGGTGTGGCTGGAGGAGGTACTTCACTGGGGTGCAGCCTTGGGGACTCTGTCCATGGCCCCTTCCTGTCTGTCTCTCTGCTTCCCGGCTTCAAGGAACAGAGCAGTGCTCCTCCGCCATAATGTCTGTCTCACCTGTCCCTCACCTGGACACAACCAACCATGGACAGGACCTCTAAAACTGAGTAAAAACAAACTTCTCCTTTTCTAAGTTGTTCTTGTTGGGTATTTTGGTTACAGTAACAATAAGCTGATGAACACACTCAAGATAATAGACATTTGGTACAAAGACAAATTTCAAACTATATTTCCGTTACTATTACCAGTTTAAAAACACTTCTCAGGATATGCTAACAGCCTGCAACACCCAGGGCACTGCTATCGTAGTGCTACACAGTATCTGCAAGCTTTCCAAACACATTCCCTAGAGATGAGAAACAGGTAATTTTACTGGTAAAGCATTATTTTAAACAAAATATTAGCAGAGTTCACTGAACTGTTATTGAATGTTAGCTTTAACAATCATGTTTGTTCCTCTAAAAGCATCTATGAACCCACCAAAGTTCAGGACACACAAACCAGACTTAAACATCCACAGTGGAAGAGACTATGAGTAGTAATTCCAATTGTTTAACTGAAAGAGAATGTGTGGCTGTCGATGTCTTGCCAGATTAGTGGGTGCCAGAACTCAGATCCCAAGAGCCCTGGGGGGCAGCCCAGCAGGAAACACCTGAGAGGAGAGTGATGAGCCGAGGTCTCCTGAACCCCAATCCACCTCTGCAAGGGAACACCTGCGAGGCAGGTCCTCAGTGGCTCTCAGACGCCAACACCCGCTGTGAGGAGGTGGTAGACCTGTGCAGGCTTCTCCTGGGCCCACACTTTCTCACTGCCTTCATGGGCACCACCCACCAAGCCACATTCTCAGAGCAAGAGTCACCCCACAGTCATCAGCCAGCACAGGGGCTCATTCAGGCTGCAGCTCCTGCCCCAGACGGGGCGGGGTGCTGTCAGGCTCACTCCCCTACCTTTGCTGCCACGATGCTGAGGCCCATTCCATTCTGCTTCTTTAGGGTCACAGTGATTATTTCAGGCTCTTTCCTCAAAGGCTGGGCCTGAAGGAGGAAAACAAAGGCTCACTTTATGAGGAAAAGGAGAGGAAGACCCACCACCTCAGCCTCACACAGTGACCTGCAGAACTGAATACTGGCGCTCTTGAGCATGGAGAGGACTGACAATAGTACTATTTAAATGTTCTTTTAAGAACTTAATTAATAAAAACAAAGATGAATTTCCACTGCTCTCATGTTAGAAAACCTTCCCCTATGACAGAAATCCCATCTTCACCTTCCCCTCCAGGTTCTTTTTGGGGGAGCGGGGGTTCAAAGAAGAAATTTGAACATATTTCATATGGTCTGTAACGAGGATAGCAAAACCCAGCTATACCAAAGACAACCTAATATTTTAGTCTCTTGGGAAAATGAAACATCATTTTATTTTAAATGGAAAAGAAAGTGGCTGCAGGAGTTGTGTAGTGGCGTTCAGAGTCCCTTCCAGAAGCCCAGCGGGGGCGGGGGGTGGTGGTGGTGGGGAGGTCTACCCAGAGGGGTGAGTCGAAGCACAAGGCCAGGCTTGAACTGATTCATCAAACTGGAAAGAGAAGCCGTCCAAAGCCACGTGTCCTATACATGCCACGCCTCATCCCAAAGTAGGGACAAAACCTGAGACACACCAGCAGCACACAGGCCACAGAAGCTAGGCAGCAAAACCCAGGCCACGTGCAGCAGCGTGGCCATGCGTGGGCCACTTAGTTATGGGACAACAGCAAGCCTGAGAGAAAACATTTTGAAGGAAAAAAATAAAATCAGGTGATAAAGGAATTAAAAAAAAAAATCAAGACTTGAAATCTCCTAAAGAATCTAAGAATTAGAAGGTGAAGAACTGGGGATTCCTTCTAGGAAAGTACTTGTTTTCCTATAAAAATCTGGTAGTCAGAAGTGGATGCTATAACTATGAATTTGGCAAACAATAATCAGCGATGGTTTATCAGTAGTTAAATGTGATTACACATTTGGTCTAATAGAGCAATCAATCAATTTTTGGAGATGGCTCTGCTACTCAAATTTAAGGTATGCTAGAAGAGCCAAAATAAATTGCTCTGAATTAAATATACAAATGAGCATCTTTTTGTTTAAAACTTTGTGTACAAAGCAAAGGAGAAATTTCCCTTAAGATGTAGAAGCTCTTTACTATTTCAAAAGATGCAAAATATTAGTGAAAAACCTGATGTACATTTAGGAAAAGGTAGAACTGACTAGAAAAGAATAAAATATTTTTTGCCAAGGAAAAATATTTTTCTAATAAACTCTGTTAAGAACACCATTTTACTACATTTTTAAAATATGCATTAACATTAAGGCTGGCATAATTCTGAACTTCAGTATTCTTTAAACAGCACAATTTGTTAATAGACGAAAGTGTAAGATAGATGCGGCCCAGGGAAATGTATGTATATATAAATGCATGTTATCTTTATAAATCATGGTTTTAGGATGTCTGAATCAAATTGGTATTTTAAGAGGGCCCTGAAATGTTTCCCATCACAACAGAGTTCAGTGCAAGCAAGGAACACATCCGCATCACATCTTCAAGTCAGTACAGGCCCACCCAACACCCTCAGACTACTTGCCAGTTCTGTGTTCTCACGCAGAAAGTGGCTCTCATAATCTGCACCTTCAAAATGTATTGTCCAAGTACCTGGTGAGCGCACATGAGGAATCAGCCTGCAAAACCCTAGGAGGACACAGGTGTGTTAGGACAGGGAAAAGCCCAGCTCTCAGAACAGGTGGCCCTGCCAGCAAGCCAGACACTACCCAAGCACGGCATCTCACAGGGCCGACTCCTCTCTGCTCCTTCATTCTCTACAAATCCGATTATCAGATACTTAATTATATACTGGTTTTGATCCAACAGGATTTCAGCAGCAAAGTGAAATTGGGTCTTTCTTTCCTCTGGATCCCCAAATGACTTTTTTATTACTTCTGAAAGAAATTAATTATCAGGTCATAAATTCCTTGTAGAACTGTTTACTGCAGACTAGGAGACCCTCAGTGGCATTCAGAATGTTAATAGATGAAAATGTATATCAGGTTTTTCACTCAGCAGAGGAGAGGAAGAATGACAGGGCCAGAGAATGGCACAGATGTGGGCATCTGCCCATGCAGCAGACCTGGCTCACCTCTTCACTATTTTTCACTCTTAAAACATCAGTAAGCTGGTCTCCCTGCAGCAGCTCTGCGGGCATGGGTAGAAGCCATGAAGCAGCTGGGCCTTGCTCCAGATCACCCTCATGTGGACCAGTAACCTGAGCATCAGCTCCGTGCCCAGCTGTGCAGGAGGAACCTCTGGGAGCATGGCCCCCTTCAAGTACAGTGGAAGTGTAGAGCAACTGAAGAAATACAGAAGAGTCACTCTTGGGAAGGCTGCCAAGTGTGAGGGCCATAAACACACGCTGGTTTTAAAAGAGCTGATGAGCCAGGTGCAGTGGCCATGCCTGTAACCACAGCAACTGGGGAGGCGGAAGCAGGAGGATCACAAGTCCAAGGCCAGGCTCAGCAACTGAATGGGAACCTGACTCATAAAACAGAAAGGGGCAGGGTGCAATGGCCATGCCTATCATCCCAGTGGCTGGGAAGGACAAGGCAGGAAGATCAAAGGATAGCCTTGGCAACTGGGTGAGAACCTGTCTCGAAATAAAAAAGGGCTAGGGATGTGATTCAGTGGTTAAGTGCCCCTCTGGGTTCAATCCTCAGTACCAAAGTAATTAGAAAAGTAAATAGAAAGGGCTGGGAATGTAGCTTCATGGTAGAGCACTGGGTGCAATCCCCAGAAGTGCAAAACATAAAAGAGCTGCTGGCAACAGGGCAGACTGAGCAGAAGGGGAGGCCTGGGCAGGAGGATGACAGAGACCACACATGATCAGCACAGGTGACTGTGGAGCATGGAAGAATAAAGCTGGCTGTGGGTTTTGACTTGTTGAGAGATGTGCCCAGGACCCCTCCAGGCAGCCCTGTTGTAGTTGAATGCCTGCTGCCCCTGGTTCCCTACTCTGTGGCGAGGGCCACACTTCCACAGGCTTCCCATGTGCCTAGAGTTCTGGGCCAGGTCAGGTGCACTTCAGGGGCACTTGGCGGGCCTCTTGCTGCATTACAGCCAGCACTGGGCTACAGGTGTACCCTAAACCAGGACTAAGGGCTCTCCTGGCATACGCCTTCACATCCAGGCCACCACACCTGGTCCTCTGCTCTTCTCCATGCACTCGGCATGTTGGAAGGGCCACAATACTCATACCATGTAAATAACACTCATGGGAAGTGGCAGTCTTTCTAACATGAACTTTTTTAAACTACCAAAACTTTGAGATACCTTTGAAGACAGAAAAACAAATTTATGTGGTAAATGAAACATTCACTGAAGTTAAAAATCATATTCACTGAATTTATCCATCATGGGCCCATGGACATGACACTTAACTTCATCTTGCTGTTACTCCTTGTTTAAATAAATCCCTACATTTTGCATCTATTTTTCTACTCATCAGAGCTTTTCTCTACTTTCCCCAAAAGTAGTAGAATAGAATCAAAATTTAGTCTGATTCAGAAGCTCATACTTCACAGCAACAGTGAGCGATGGGAGGGATGTAGAGTTGGAGGAAGATCCTGACTTGCAGCTGCCTTTCCTCTTGCCAGAAGATGGCTATTCTTTCTACCAATAAACAAAAGCAAGACTATGTAGACAGGGTCATGCGACAATCTAGGAAGGCCTGAGGTGGACTCTTGACGGCTATGTCACAAGCCCCTCCATGCCCCACAGAGCAGTGTGTCGTGCACAGCACGCTGGAGGCTGGCCCTCACTGGCCTGGCAGGGCAGCCCTGCAGCAGTGGCAGGGTGCTCGGCACTGAGGCAGCCCTGGCCTCCTGGCAACCGACCCAGTCCTCAGAGACCTCTTAGTCCATTTTACAGGTGAGAACCTGAGGCAAGGGGCAAACTGCCCCAAGAGCACATGTGGCAGGGTTGGGTGGAGCTGCCCCTGGTTGGTGCTACTCTCCCCTGCTCTACTGGGCTGGCAGCAACATCACTTCACCAGGTGGGCAGGACAGATGCTTTCTGCAGGGCCACCACATACCCACAGTCATGCGAACGAACACATCTGACCTCACGTCACCATGAAACACTTCTCAAGTCCAGGCAGAGTCCTCAGGAGACAGTGAAAGAGAAGCTCGCTTCCTCCTGGGCCACAGCTCAGGATCCACTGGGTAAGCAGCACTTACCTCTCTGGCACAGAGGGTCTAAAAACTCCTGTAAACCATTTGGAATGTTTCTGACAACGTCACAAGAATAGCCATCTTCTGGCAAGAGGAAAGGCAGCTGCAAGTCAGGATCCTCCTCCAACTGTACATCCCTCCCATCGCTCCGGGCTAGCTCATCCGCTGTGTTCTCAGCCACAGCCACCACGTTGTCTATGAGATCCTGTCAGAAAAGAGCACTAGGTCACAGAAGATGCTCAACACCTGAAGTGTGTGACCAGCAACACTCAGAAGCCAAGTGATCACAATGGCTCACCACCTCCCAGACACACCTACATGGGCACGGGGCTCTGGAGACAGAGCAGGCTCTCTAGCTCATCCATGCTCACTAGCTGGCTTTGAGAAGTGACAACTCACAGGCCAGCTGCTCACGTTTTAAATAGGGACCAAGATGCCACTAATCCTCAGCTACTTATGGCTGCACATAGGAAGAAGCTGTTCAACACAAGAAAATGCTATTCCTCTTTTCCAAATAGTTATATCTGTGCACAGTTCTTAAATAGCTTTATGTTTCAGTCGTTAATCATCATATTCTTGTTGAATATTTAATGTGAAAATATTTAGGAGTGAGAAGACTGGATGTGGCAGTGCACACCTGTAATCCCAGTGACTGGGGAGGCTGAGGCAGGAGGACCACAAGCTTAAGATTAGCCTTAGCAACTTAGCAAGGCCTTCCCCCAAAATAAACAACAAAAGGACCAGGAATGTGGCTTCATGGTTAAGTGCCCCTGGAGTCAATCCCCAGAACAAAAAAAGAAAACACAGTAAAAAGCTTACATATTAAATACTAACAGCTGTGTCATAAGCCCTCCACGCCCAAAAGAGCAGAGTGTGGTGCTCTTCACTTTTTCACTCTTAAACATTTTCACCACTTAAATATTAAAGCTTATACGTTAAAGTAAAAAAATGAATAAGTTATCGACCCAGTAAATTTCCCACTTTGGAAATACATCAATAGAGGGTGTTTTTGAATTAGAGTCTCACGCGTGACTTCCGTCTTAAACACATTACGGCACGTGATGCACAAAAGAAACGTCAGTCCTAATGCACAGTCCAACCAATGAAGACCCAGCCCAGCACCCTGCTACTCCCACTCCAGACACTAATACCAGTCCCCATCCTGCCTGCCTCCCTACAGGAGCGGGCCTCCAGCACATCCACACCAGAATGGTGATGTCCATCCCTCTCATGCAGATGGGAGGCATCTTGAGTGTCCTCTGCACACGCCCTCTCATGCCACTTACACCGGTGCACTAACGCAGGCTGTTGTGGAACCAGAGTCCACACTTCCTCACTGGAGCTGGCACTCCCTAACATGACAATGACATGCTCTACTGGCAGGTGGCACTGCTGTCTGTGTAGCTTCAAGTGTTGGCTGTTTCCTGCCTCCTCCTGGCACAAAGCAACACTGAAGGGTGGCTCACATAGCCACCCACTCCATCCTCAGGGCTCAGGTGGTTCCCACGGCGCTGTCTGAGCAGCTGCCTCTGAGTAAAGAGCCATCGGGGCAGACTCTGTGGTCTGGGCTCTTGGTCCCCATTCCTTCCAGCAAGCAGCAGGCTTGCCTGGCTCAGCCTCTTCCAGATTAATAGTTTTTTTTCTGCTTAAAATACTTGTGCAGTTTCTGCTCCTAGCATTGAACTGTCTCAGATAACTATAAAATGGATTTTAAGTAAATTAATGTACTAAATAAATTGTGAAGTAGGTGTTCCTTTTTTCTCCTCATTCAAATTTTCCCTTCGCAAACACACTCACACTTGGTCGCAATGTAACACTCACTTACCGTAGGGATAAAAGGCTCATCAGGTGCACAGTGATAATTTTGTAGTAAGGCTTGAAGCTGCAGTGAATTTAACTTAAAGCAGGTGCTGTTTATATTTGGAATGTCATCAGGTGCATACTTGTCCATGGTAAGCAAAGTAGTTGCCTAATTAAAAGAATAAATGAATATCACAAATTTATTTCAAAAATATTCTCTGGGTCTAGGAATGTAGCTTAGCGGTACAGCACAAGGCCCTGTTCAAATCCCCAGAAGCAGAAAAAATAATAATCTTTTATGTAATATTTATAAAGCCAATAACTTGCTTATATAATTTCAAAATTTAGGAAAAAACACACAAACACACTTGTTGATATCAACTAATATATTAAACTAAGAATGTCTTCCTTTTTTGGGAGGTGGGGGGTGCCAGGGACTGAACTAAGGGCCACTCAACCACTGAGCCACAACCCCAGCTCAATTTTTTATTTTATTTAGAGACAGGGTCTCACTAAGTTGCTTAGTGCCTCACCCTTGCTAAGGCTGTTATTGAACTCGCAATCCTCCTGCCTAGCCTTCTGGATCTAGATGCCTTCTGGATTTTACTATCATACATACATAATCAGATTCAATTATTAATGTTCGTAACACATTTCAAAATTCCCTTGGAGCCAGGTGCAGTGGTGCACACCTGTAATCCCAGCAACTCAGAAGGCTGAGGAAGGAGGATTCCAAGTTCAATGCCAGCCTCAGCAACTTAGTGAGGCCCCAAACAACTTAGTGAGACCCTGTCTCAAAAAATAAAAAGGACTGGGGAGTGGTTCGGTGTTTAAGCACCCCTGGGTTTATTTCCTGATTAAAAAAAAAAAAAAATTATAGGTCTTGAGGCTACAGATAACTCATTTCCTTACTTCCTTAAATACAAAACACAGTGCCTATTCTTTGATATAAACAATTTCCTCAGAGCGAGTCAAGGCATGATATGGCTTGTGCATTTTAAAATTGGAATTTATCTTTCACTATGAAGCTTTCTGAAATACACTTCACTGGTCTCAATACTCTACCGGTTAACCACTTGTTACAGGTTGCACTGTGTCCCTCAAAATTCCAATGTTTAGAGGCCTAACCCCTAGCACCTCAGAACGTAGCCTTATTTAGATGTGGTCTTTACAGAGATAACAGGTGAAAATGAGGCTGGGGGGTCATGTGACTGGAATCCTTTTACAACTGCACACTTGGACAGGCATGCACACAAGGAGAAAGCTGTGTGAAGCCGAAGGCAGACCTGGGAGGATGTGTCTCGAAGGCAGGTTGTCTGGAAACCACCCGAGGCTGGGGAAATCTGGAACACATCCTCCCTTGTAGCCTCTGAAGGAGGCAACCCTGCCAACAGATTTCAACTCTGGCCTGAAGAACTGGAAGACGACAAACTTCCATTGAGCTACCCAGTTTGTGGTGCCTTGTCAGAGCAGGCAGGTGCTAGCACCTCACTGTTTCACTATTGGTATATGAGAAAACCCAACAAAAGGAAGGTTCGGAGTTCTACTGGATCCAAGTTCTTGTACATCATAATATCTGACACATTTGTCATAAAATGCATTACCCTGGGACAGGAACCACACACACCTGCACGATCCTGCTCAAGTGACAGTCCGCAGCCAGTTCTAGCCCCTGCTTCTCTGCCCAGGCTTCGATATGTCCCAACTGCTGGCGGATAATTGCTCCCCAGTAGTGGGAGCACAGCCCTGAATCCGGGTCTGTCACCAATCTGTTGAACAGCCACATATTGATGAAGTGGAACAGCTGAGAGAAAAGCTGGATAGTCAGGGCAGCATTGACTCTGCAGCGCCGCAGCAAGGACATGGCTCCCGTGAGTGTGTGCAGCACATCATCTGTCCAAGACACAGAATGAAAATGAGCCAAACGTCCCCCAAGAACCTTCTGAACCACACCAAACCTGGATATGGCAGCTATGGAAGTAACTGTGTTGACTCACTTTAAAATACCAATCTCTTTCAAATAGGAAACAGTGGCATGGTCTTAAACTACATATTATTATTGCCTAATCACTCTTTAGCCAACAGGTTCACTCAGAAAACTTAGAAAGTATGGCTAGTATGACATACCCAAAAGGGACATTCATAAACAAAACAGACGGTGGTTAGGAGTTATTATTTAAAGACTGCCAAATTCAATAAGACACCTCATTTACTCAAAAACACACACTTACATATTTTAAGCATGAAGGTAGAGCTAAATGTGAAGGGAAAAAAGGGAGGGATCACGGGAGAGCCTAACCTATTTTTGGTCTTTGCAGACTGTTCTCTTCAGGATCATCCAGAAAGGCGGGCATGTAGTTATTCAGTTCTGACTGAAGACAGTGGACCAGGTATCTGAAAGCATTAGACAAGCTCAATCATCTCAGCACGATGCTTCGGCACGGCCAGACATGCTACCACAGGGGAAACAACCTGTACTCTTTTAGAAACATTTTCCATTCGCAAAACCAAGAGTGTCACTACTCTCAGGATTCCTGAAGCAGAGCTCACTGAATCCAAGACTCTTAACCACCACCTCTGGCTTATGCTCCTTAGCACCATCTTCACTTAAGGTAAATAAAACACCAATACTCGCTTTGGAAACTGAACAAGAAAAGATAGGATTCAATTCTTCACAGAATGGTATCATCCTCAAAAATGTGCTCCTTACTTAAATGCCATCTGAACCAGGTGTGCTAGAACGTCCTGGGCATCGAGCGTGATCCGACTAAGGTCTCGGTCCTGCTTGATGAAGTTGAGCAGCTCAGATGCGTTGGCCATCCAGAAGGCAAGTGCCCCTGCGATGTTCTTCTGCTTCTGCGGGCAGAACATATTTCCATCAGCTATGTGGCACAAACCACAGTGACAGCAACAGACAGGAATGCTCCGAAAAGCTGCAAAGACAGACCAGTACCTTCCATTTTCACCCAGGAATTGACCACAGATACCAGATACTTGCAGAGGAATTTGGATGTGTACAATGGGAAGCAACAGCCACTGCAATTGCTTCCTAGGACCCATGTATACTGACCAGGGTCTAATTAGCTTCAATTTATGCAATCAGTGGAGAAATGCAGATATCAAGTAATAAAACACCAAATTGTAGATTGTGCATTATCTGGTAATCTGTGCAGTATACACAGATGTATCCACGGTTACCCACAGCCACCCTGATACTTGTAGTCACTGGCACGGACACCATGTGACTCAGTATCCAGTACTGATCTATCGCATCCTCTCCCGACCACATGTGCAGGCCAGGCAACCTCAGATGAGAGTCAAAGAATAGGAACCAAAGACAAATAATAAGGAGAAGAAACAGAACTCTGGTCATCTCATATCCACACTGAAGTGCATTAAGCAGAAATTATGAAATGCTGATAAAAGTTGCACAGTCAAAAGGGTTTTAGTACTGCGTGTTCAGTTGCTGGATGAGGGTTATGAACTTTCAGTCCAGGTGCTGTAGTGTCATACTGGACATGGAAGCAGCATGAGAAACTCAGCTAAGCCAACGCAGCTAGGAGCAGCTCCCAGCAGTGTTTCCTACCTGATCAACCTGGTCTACCTCCTGGCGAAAAACAGACGGGGAAATCAGCAGAACAAGAGAAAGAAACGTGTAAACAATCATGACAGTTTTAAAAAAAAAAAAATCAAAACACTAACATGAAGGTACGACATGAAGGTACAACATTCAGTTATGTTATTCCCAATTACATTTCATTTATGATTCTGAAGCAGCTTTGGAAGTATATGACATAAAGGATTAGTTTCATGTTCTTAAAATTGGCACAGTAACTAAACGAATTTTATCGTTTATCTATAAAGATGATGTCACAATAAAACACACACAAATATACTGATCTCTTTAAAAGATAGGCAAAGGAAGGACTTCTAAACATCTTTCAATGACACTGAGTGTCCATTCCAGAATTAACTAGTAGAAATGAGAGAGACAGCAAAGACTAGTACAAACATCAAAGCAAAAGCTGAGAATTTAAAACTGCTTGAAGAACTTACACTGTACCTATGCTAAGGGAAATAAATGGGATTTTGGAAGCAGAATTTAAATTATTCATTGCCATAGTCCACTAATTTGAAGCTTAAAAGCCCTGTCCTAACAGCAGTGACTGTCCTGACTAGTGGACACTGGCAAGGACACATCTACTAAGGGCAGTCTGTGGCTGGCTTCACTCCGAGGTGTGCTTTTCAAGTTCAAACATGAAGGGAGACAGCCAGTGCCTCAACTGAAAAGGAAACTCATGCTTGCCTATAAATGATGATACTAGAGTCACAAAAAGGTATCCAAATAAAATGTCCTTTCTTTTTATCTGTTTCTTAGCTTAAGAGAATCATAACCCCACCAAATTTACATCATGCATGCGAAGGAAACATTTTCTTAAAATTTTTGGCTTTTAAAAACAATTCTGAGGGAATTAAAAGGTAATCTTGGTTTCCCCCAAATGGTCTTGCTAGGAGGAAAACAACCAAACCATCTACCCATATCATTTAACATCATATTACTAGTGTTTTATTCCTGAGTAAGAAACTTGAAACCTGTGAATCTACTGCTAAGGTCCTTAAAGATTGAATCTTCAAATAAATATCTGCTATCCCAATTTAATCAACCATAGATAGAGAATAGTTAGAGGAACCAAGCCATTCCACCAACAGAATGCATCCTCCTGTCCTGAGACTTTCAAGATAGGTTCATGAAAGAATTTCATTCTCAGTGAGAAATCTGTTCTGATGCCCAGCACTCTTCTATGCATGTGGTCAGAAACAGACCACTCCCATAAAAGCACAGTGGACACACCCAGGGAGCAGTGCCGGCCTGCCCATGGCACACTAAGGCGGTGGCTACCAGGAGCAGCAGGCAGGAGCCGGTGATAGAGTGTTTAGGACAGGGGGGTTACACAACACTGTGAATGCACTAAATGCTACTGACCTGTTCAGATCAAAAAAGGCAGCTGTTTTTTAACATGTAAATTACACTTCAATAATCATTTAAGGAAAATGCTACAAAAATGCACAATAGCGGGGCTGGGGATGTGGCTCAAGCGGTAGCACGCTCGCCTGGCATGCGTGCGGCCCGGGTTCGATCCTCAGCACCACATACAAACAAAGATGTTGTGCCCGCCGATAACTAAAAAATAAATATTAAAGAATTAAAAAAAAAAAAAAAAATGCACAATAGTCGCAACACTTGCTCACAACCACTGTGGCAATTGCGAGGTCTTTCCCATGATCAGTGTGTCATCACACACAGTTTCATCTTCATTTATTCTAAAGTACATAGGGAAGAAAGAGATAAAGGTCTACATTTCCTCTGAACATCTTAAGGTACACGTTTTCTACGTTCTTACTATAACTTATTTAGAAAGAGCAGCCTTGGGACAGTCAAACATGCAGCAGGCCGGAAGTGCTAAAGGACCTGCCTTCCCTGGCCGAGTGCCAACTCCACAATTGGCAGGCCTCCTGCCGCACTCACCTGAATGACCCCTTCCATCATGCTCACCATCTTGTTGACCACGGCGATGACCTTGTGCGTGCGCTCCGTGGGACTGACATCGGGCCTGTGCTGGCTGGACAGTACGTGCCGACATGCCATGTACAGCACATAAGTGGGGGACAACTTAAAATGTACTGTAGAGCTATTCGTGTAATTGATAATGGCAGATAAAAAGGAGTCTTCAGCTGTAAAAAGATTATAAGATAGAAAACAAGAACGTAAAAGTCATATGGGAAAAAAACAAACAAGAAATAATGCACTAACAGCAGAATCTGAAAATACTCACCACTTTCCCTGAATTCGATGCTGGCAGGCAGCATCAGTTCTGGCCCAGCAGCATCCTGAGTTCTAAGAAGGGAAGTTAAAATGTGGTCACACATCTACCAACACCACTGGCCGCCTGTGTGGATCTCAACAACTACTTTAAGTCTCACATGACTTTCAAATGGGAAATAAAAAACAGTTAGCCCTTGCCTCATAGGTGATCCATTCAGACACTGAGGCAAACAGATGGGGAACGATCTTTTCAGCACCCCTCCCACAGAATACCAGCTCTTCTGAGTACAGACTACCATGCCCAAGCAGCTCTAATATACGATCCTGTATTGCCAATAAGCACTCCTGTCTGGGACAGGGATCAGGTGTCCTGCACATGCTACACTATGGCTCAGGTGACAGTGAAAAGACACAAGAGACACCCAGAGAAGCTGAGCCAGGGCGAGCTGGAACTCAAGTCCAGCACTTCCTAGAAGTGGGACATCATTTGTCCTTCTCTATTAATGGGCACCAAGGCTGGGTGTGGCAGCGCATGCCTGTATTCCCAGTGGCTCAGGAGGCTAAGGCAGGAGGATCACGAGTTCAAAGCCAGCTTCAGCAAAAGCGAGGTGCTGAGCAACTCAGCGAGACCCTGTCTCTAAATAAAACACAAAATAGGGCTGGGGATGTGGCTTGGTGGTCAAGTGCCCCTGAATTCAATCCTTGGTACCCTCCCCTGCCCCCCACAAAAAAACTACATTGATGGGTTCCAGAGAAGAAGACTTTTAGGGTTTTCCTAGCCACTCAGTACCACAGCCTCAAACAGGCATCTACTTACTCCTGTCTTCTTAAGGTACTTTAGCATCAGTTGGCCTGACACTACATAAATATGGAACTAATTAAAAAAAATAAAGAAAATACTAGAGTTTGGAGCATTTCTAAGAACCAGCATTGTGCTAATGTTTACCTATTTCCAGGTTTTCAGGATCAAGTTATTTCAAAAGGTAAGGACATTTCTATTGCTGTAAGAGTTCTTCCAACAGTGGGTCACCACCCAATGGTGATGCATCAGATGACCTTGGGTTGTGATAACACTCAAAACACATTTGAAAGCCACTGCTAAACACAGACTTTCTAAAACATGTATGGGAAACAATCACAACTCCAATTTAAATCTCCTGCTTTCCCCATTGGATAATGCTTAACTTAAATATTCTTTCTCTTAGATATGTAATTAGGACCGTGAAGTTAGTATTCTTTAGTTTGCTACTAGCTATACTTTATATGTAATATTTACCAAAAGCTAGACACACACACACAGATGAGTGATTAGCTTCCGTAACATTTCAAAATCTTTATCATTTAGTGAATTTTAACAGACAGTAAGAACTTTCAAATATCCCGTCTTTGAGAAATCAAGAAAATTGACAGCAGAAGCCAAAGAACATGTGTCCTACCCTTTGTGCATACAAAAGAAAAATTGAGTTGTGTGGATTAGTGATTTATATTGCAAGGAAAATATCCATTGAGTTAAATACTGACTTCAATCAACCTGAAGTTAGCTCAAACTCAAATAAACCATGTATCTGTGAGATGGAAAGCCAGCGCAGCTGTTGGTCATCTGAAACTGAGCTACTTAGCAGACCCTGGGTGACTGCCTGCCAGCAGCAACACTTCAGTGGGGACTGACAGCTGGTGGCGAGCTGCTGAAGCAAGCATTTAGAATCACAGGTGTGTTCACTGAATGAATAAACAGAGAGCCAGTAAAAAAAGAAGCCTGGGCTGGGTTCTCAATCTCCTCCCTCCACCCTCCCCCTCCCCCAGCACCAGGTAAGGAAGGAGAACAGGAATATCATGTGTGTTAGCATACGTTATTACACTCCTAAGGGTAAATCCCCTTCTCATCAAATTGTGCTCTTTAAAGTTTATTTTCTAGCTTATGATTTGATCATTTGGATTTAACTCAATAATTTAGAAAAATAAAGATGCTCTTATAAGCAGAATATAATTTAAATTCTCAATGATTTTACTATACCTCTCTCTTACACTGCTGAATTTACAGACACCTAAACTGCAGATAGACAGTTACTTAATGGATTTTGTCTTTAATATCCCACAAAACGAACCTGGATAAACCTTACCAATTATTTATTTCATAATTTTAACAAATCTGGTAAAAGTAAGGTTAAACTGTGATTAGAAAAACAAATTGTGACAAAAGGATTTTTTAAACTAAAACGTTGTGTATAGGTAAAGGAATGAGAAACATGTGTCATAGTTTTCAACTTACGGATGTTTGAGTGAGGACATGAATCCACTTGGGGAGGGAAAGACTGCTCAGGATGTGTAACATTAATAAATACGGGTGCTGTGTCCATATGGTATCAAAATACCCATATGATGGTTAATTGTATGTCAGAAATTTATTTTTTATAAGAACACATTTTAACTAAATATTTTGCATGCTAACATTAGTTTGCAAAGACTCAAGGTTTTGTTTGAACTGTAAACATGTTGCTTTGTGGATATTAAGACAAGATGAAAGCAGATGAGCCTTTCTTTCCATTCCCACCCTATTCTCGCTGTCTTCACACCACATAGCTTTGGAACAAGTAACACTTATTTAATTGGTGCAGTCATGAAATCCGAGACACTTTAATAAACACATTTAAAATATTATATGTAATCACTCAGACGGAGGACACTGAAGTCTTGCAACGCACAGTGACCTCTGCTGGAAGATGGGAAACTGAACAACTGCTTCCCCACCAACTGCCTCCGCTACTACAGGGCTGACAGGGAACAGTCAGCTGGCTTCCTCCAGGCTGGCAGAGCACCCGCAGCTCCCTGCTCTACAAGACAGGATCCCATCGACATTTCAGAACAGGTACTGGACAACACAAGCTCTGGTATTACTGTTTAACACGTAAACTGTTCTGGAAGTCACAAGGACACAGAATTTCAACTTATTAAGGTGAGACATTAAAAATCCTAAGAAAAAGAAACAGAAAGCAGAAGTTCTCTACCCTAAAGACCAGTTAAAAACAAAGCCATGGGGAAAAATCATTTATCCTCCACCTGTCTGCCACATCAGAAACAGGGGCCACACATGGCCCTCTGACATGCTTCAAGATTCTCTTCAAAGTCAGTTTGGCTTTGTATCTTTCTAAACATTAAAGATTTCTTCTAGAAATAGGTGAAATGACTGGTTTCCTCTAAATAAAAGAATTATCAATATTAAGGTCCTGTAAAAACTTCTTCCTCTACACATTGTCACAGAGCAGGCCATCTGGAAGAGCTACCTTATTACTCAAGGTGCAGCTTGCATCAACTCAGTAATGCTACAGCGTATGAGGGACAAATTACTAACCAGGTAAATTTTTTTTTTAAATTCAATAACACAGAAAGGAAATACCTTAAAAATATAATTGAAAGCATTCTTAAAATGTCATTCTAAAATGCAGTTATACGTAGTTTGGTATCTCTTGCCTCCAAGCCCTCTAGGAATGCTTTCCCTCCTAGAGGGTACATACAATAGTCCCTACCTGCTCTCCTGCCTGCGGTAGTCCTGCTGCTGATCCACGCGGATCATAGGCTTCACCATCCCTCGTTCAGCCGTGCTGGAGGTGGAGGACACCCTGTCGCTGTCCAGTCTGGTGGTGCTCTGTGCCAGGGGAAGCACAGTGTGTCAGTATGCATGCAAACCAGGCTCTGCATCTTGCACTCAGCACTCTAGGCGGACATCAGATTCAGGACTGCCTTGCGGGAAAGGATCGGCAAAGCCCGGTCAGCTCCTAGCAGCCAGTCCACAGCAGCATGCCCAAAGCACTTGGCACTGAGAACAACATGACATACACAGCCACTTCTGTTTTCAAGAGCTGGGAGTGAGCTAGCAAACAGAAGAGAACTGCGAGCTGTGTATACAGCAAGAGCTGTGGGTCTTTTGTTTATTTATCAGTCTTACGATCAGATGTAGAAGGTCTGCTTACTTTACAGCTCAAAACCTAGTGAATTTAGCACAGAAGCTGATTTCTAATCATTACAAAGCAAAAATACGTGGTGGTCCAATATAGACATAGTTAAGTACTTGTAAACAGTAGACATTCCTAACCATTTGCAAGGCACACAAAAAAGAAGAGAAAACCATCAAAACACATTCAAAAAAATTAATATGATAAATTATTTAGAGCAAAAATTCATCCAAGAAATCATCTACTATAGAAACTGAATGTAGGTAAGAAGTAAATGAAGACTGTCCTTATCTTACTACCCACAGATTAAAATTGAGTATGTATTTTTTCAGTTTTTCATATTTTCCATAAATGGGATTATATAACCCATTTTTGCAATACTCTTCATATACTGTAAATACCTTACCTCACTATTTTATATTACAGAATTATAATGGCTCTACAATATTTTGTTATCTATTCATCATAGTTCACAAAGTCATTAATGCTTTATGACATTGCTAGGGCTAATCACATAAAGAGTGCTGTGACAGCTATGCCATGGATACACATTTCTGTGCACAATAATCACTTCAGGAGACACACTCGGAGACTCCAATTCCCTGGGCAGTCACTGACAATACTGTTTGGATGACAAAAATCTGTTACAAATGCTAGTAACAAGGCGATGGGTAAATAAATCCCAGCATATTTACATCCACATGAGTCTGTTTTACTTAACTTTTAAAAACACAAGAACATGCTCACAGAATGACAGCTGAAGGAAGCAGGACACAAAGGTATGGAAAAAAAACCTGCCCATTTGTGCTGAACTGTGTCGATGAACTCGTGTACACAGCTCAGAAGCGGGCCAGCAGCACACACTGGATGAACAGTCTTCATTCTCTCTTCTCTCCACCTATCAAGGCTGCCTTGTCAACTACAGCTGCGTATGAGTAAGGGCTCTGCTTGGCTCCAAGAGCACTTACTCATTTCTGCATGAGGTAAATGCTGTGAAGTGCCGGGCACTTTTCCAGGTACAGGAAGCACAAAAATGGCCTGTGGAGCAAGAACCCGGCGTCCAGAGCTCTCAACCCCTTCTGATGGGAGAGACAACCTCATGCAGGAGCAGGCCAGTGGGACCGAGTAGCAGCAGAGCAGAAGCAGATTAGGAGGGAAGATGAAGCCAGGCAGGGCTGTGATGGGGGCTTAAAGCAGTGCACCAGCACCATTGCATGCACACTTTTAAAACAGGAGGACGGGAGACAGGTGGAAGCCAGCACCCGTGATGCCAGAGCTGTTCCAGAGTCTTCTGAGGCAGATGTACACAACGTGCCTGTCCTCATCAGAGGCTGAATGAAGGAAAAGAATCAAGGGCAACTTCCATCAGGTTTGTGTTGGGCAATGTCATATGGATGATGACATTACTTACTAAGGTGGAGAAGGATCAGGAGGAGAAGTAAGTTTGAAAAGATCTAGTCTTGCATTAGCTATGTTAAGTGTGAAGTATGTTCAGACACCCACATGGAGATGCCAAGCAAGCCTCTGGAGACCAAAGTCTGAAAAGGTCAGACCCTAGGCACACATTAGGGGACAATGAATGTCAGATGGTGTAACCTTAGGCAACAGGGCAATTCAACAAGAGACTGTGCGTAAATAGAAGAGTAGGGGCCTAGGCTGAGGGTTGGGCCTGACCCTCCCAACTTCAGAAGATAAGCCTTCAAGGAAAAAGGACCAACCAGCAATCAGCCTGAGTAGGGACTACCAGGCAGCGAGGAAGGGTCAGAAAAGAATAGCCTGGAAGCCATCAGTCAGAGCAGGGAAGGGTAGGGAGCAGACACCCTGGAAGCCAGCAGTCAGCCCAAGCAGCGATCACCAGGCAGCAGGGAATGCTCGGGAGAGGACACCCTGGAAATCAAAAGCAAGCACTTCCAGGAGTGGGCACAACTGCACACTGCCAGGAAGCATGATGCAGAAAGCCGGGCTGCACCTGGCAGTACAGGAGCCAGCAGGAGCACGTTAGAGTGTGGAGTCAGCAGTGGAGACAGCCATTATACACGACTGTTCTCAAGAAACTGCAGTGTGAATTGAAACAGGAAAACGGGGTGGACAGCTGGGGGGGGGACACAGCAAAGGTCCCTAAAACCAGGAGATCCTGTGACATGCTCTGATGTGGGAGAGTACTCCCAGGCCCTTGCTGCTTCATGGCCACCAATGAGCAACACCCTCTGTGGTGCTCCTCCCCTAGAACCAGGATGAGCCTGTGGTCTGCTTCAACCAGTACAACGCAGAGGCATGACACTGTGCCACCCTGGGCCTATCCCTTAGAAAGGTCTGGAAGTACCAAGTTCTGTGAGCCACCCTGCCACTACAAGACCAGTAAACCAACTGCCCCAGTAGTTCCAACAAGACCGTACAATTGCAAGCAAAGAAAACGCCTACTGTGGCAGCCACTGAGCTTTGGTGTAGCTTGTGATCAAACGAGGAAAGGGACACACTGCACAAGAACTAAGGATAACTGTGGAAGGGCCACGTCTGAGAGGTCAAGCAATAGGAGTAACAAGAGCAGGGCACCACCTGCAGGCCCGTGGGCACCTGACAGGACACACAGGAGGAGTCTTGGGAAGTGTGCAACACGTGGGAAAGAAAGCACAACATCCCTGCGTGGGAAAAAATAGCAGTCCTCTGACTTCTTCCATGCATCACTCTGAACTCACAGCAGAGCAGGAAGACCCATGGGTAGGACCGCCGTGGTCTGTCTTTACAGGGGAGTGCTGTGGATGCATGGCCAGTGTGTGGCCAGTGTCTGCCCATGGCGTCCTCTCAGGTCACAGGCATGCCAACACCTACCCTGCTTGTCGGCAATGCTGTCCCACTGTGGACATCTCCTCCCAAGTCAAAGGTTGTTTCCTGAACAGTCCTGGCCAAATGAAAAGAAACGTGGAATTAATTTTCAAATGACAGGGCAAAGTTTCTCAATGATTCAGCAAGCAAGAACAGTTAGTTAAATATCCCACGGTTCTAAACATCATCAAGAAAATTCTTTATTTTGAGCACGTGGATATAAAAATTTTTTAAAAATTACAGTAAATTTATGAACTTTCTTCCTGGCATATACTGAACACTCAGGATTGTATTAAAATCTATACTTTAACAACAAGGAATTAATTGACATAAACAAAGAGGATATTTCATCATATTTGGGCTGCAAATGATGTATAAATGAAGTAAGTGCACAGACTGAGGTGCCCAGGACCCTCTGAGGATGCAGCTACAGGAAAGGTGAGCCGCGGCAAAGATTGAGAGCCGCCCTCCTGCTGAGAGACGGCTGGTAGGAGTTGTGAAGCACATGGATATCACCACTTAAGCTATAAGACAGACCTTGGAAACTTTCAGTAATGCTATCTCAAAATACCAAAACTTCTAAACGCATCATTAAAAAGTAACTCAGAATAAAACAAATATCATTTTTCAGAGCAAAAAAGGCTGAGGAAATCTGTATTCTTTGGCACAAAGAAAGGGTGAATCGATCCATTGGTTCCAACCTCAGGAAAAAAAGATCCTAAAATCACCTAGAATCAATGGCTAACGTCCTGTACTGCTTGCTATACAGAATCAAAAAGAATGAAATCACTTTTGTTCTAATATTTGAAAAATATATGGTCTATAATTTCAAAGCACCATGCTACTTGGAATTTTTATTTAAGCTCAATCTACAGAATTAAATAAGTATTGTGGTAGCATATACAATTTTACAAATTAGAAAAGCAGGTATAAATTCCTCTACCTCATCACTAAGAAAATGAAACTATATTGTAATGTAAAATAATACAATGCTTTAAATAATAGCTTTTGAAAGAAGTTAAAGCTTTTACTGCAGGCTAAACACTTATCAGCTTTCTATAAACATCACCAAGTTTTTCTTAATCATCATCTGTCACCAAGATATTCACAAAAACATGGAAGTGCTTTGCTGGCCTCAGGGGATTTGAATGAGATTCGGTTGCACTATTGCTATTGATGTCTGATGGGGACAGAGAGACACACAGCTTGCCCTCTGTGCTGCCCATCATACACACGTCACCCTCCTGTGCTCTCTTAAGGACAGAACATGAGTATGACCACACCTTCTTGCTCTTCATAATTAATGTCCAGTAACCAATTCACAGCACCACACAAAGCTTTCTAGTCCTTCCTCCAAAGCTACCTCTTTCAAGGTTAACATGGGCCATCCATGCTGTTTTGGCATCTGAAAAAGTCCAGAGTGACTTACTGCATGGCCATGATGGGTCCCATCTCCCTGTCCTCAGCACTGAAAACACAGGAGCGCAGCCCCTGGGCTTCCAACAGACACACACAAGATGCACACGTGAGGCATCAGTGCATCATTCCAAGACCTTCTCATGCCAGACTGACCCTCAGTACCAAAATTTGCCACCTGCCGGTAGACACCCACAATGACCTGTAGATGGGCTCTGACATCTGTATCCAAGAGCTTGGCTATTACCTCAGAAATGAGTGTGGCAACTGGACAGCAGAACAAAGTGAATGTTTACAAAAAGAGCTCTTTCTAATTCATGAACCACAACAGTTTTCATGAGCATTGCCAGAAAAATATGTAATAACAACAAAATTTCACATCACATTCTTCTTATTGAAACCTAAGCCACATTCTTATATTCTGGCCAGAGACATAGTGAGAAAAAACAACCGCAGGCTTTCAAAGCAGGAGTCAGAGGGCAAATACTCAAAAGGAGCTTGACCGTCTCAAAAACAGAAAAACTACAATAGCAAAACCGAAGGGCCCACCAACATGGGACAGGGGTCCCTCCCTCAATCACAATTACCTGCAGCAGCAGAAACGGGCGAAGTAGAAAAGAACATGGAAGCAGATCACAGTGCAGAAGCAAAGGGCAACTGCACACAAGAGCAGTAACCGTGGACAGGGGCTACCACTCCAGAAAAGCACAGCTTGGGCTGAGGTTGTAGCTCAGCAGCAGAGTGCTTGCCTAGTATGTGTGAGGCCCTGAGTTAGATTCTCAGCTCTGCATATAAATAAAGACAATAAAAAGGTCCATTGACAACTAAAAAATTATTAAAAAAAAAAAAAAAAGCACAGCTCGCGTGTGGTCTTTGATGGAGCTCACCATCCAGGAGTGAGGAGGAGGAAGACAGTCTGCACACAGGCACACTTCACCCCATCCAGGGAGAGCCAGGCTAAGGAAGAGTACAAGTGAGACTCAGGACAGGAGCAGGAATTGGGGAGGTGGCTGGTGAGGGGACATCTGAACACCAGTGGTCCCGGACACAATGGAAGGGTGAATGCAGACATATTCAGTTTCAAGATGAAGGAAGGTGGTGGAAAGGAATGGGTTTTCCTAAGAAGGCACTTGCTAGTTTTCTTTGGAAACCTAGAGGTTTGGCCTTTTGCTGAAACCTCAGCTCAAGTGGAGCTAGGAACAGATCCGACTAAACAAACGTGTGTGATGAGCCATTTAGTGTTTGTTTTGGAGAAAGATCAATGTCTAAACTAATAATACCTGGCCCAAAGTGTAAGCTCTGGGTGGATAACCAGAGATGTCATGGGAAAACTAGTGGGAGCAACAGAGTCGAGAAGCCCGTCAGAAGTCTGGTTTATGTCTGTGCTGGATGGAAAGCTCACACTTCAGTGGACTTTTCAAGATGCTTTAAATAGCACAGGGGAAGAGCTACTGCAGCTGTTTTTCCAAGATCAATACCTATTAATCTGCAATACAGATAATAAAGATGCTCAACGTGTATGCTTCAACATTACCATCATGAAAAGGCAGTAACGCCTTCCAGGGTTTCAGCAACAGGCCACCCGAAGGTCCTCAGAGCAGCTCCAGGTGGAGATCATGTGCTCTGAATTCCCTGAGACCTGGGTGTGCTCTGTTACCAGTTGTAGAAAAAACACTTCCCTAGAAAATTTCAAAATCCCAATCACACAAGACGATTACATAGAATATTGTCATCTTCTACAAAAGAACAAGTATTGTTCTGGTGTACTGGCTTAAAAAGAGATTAAACATAAACAATTCAAAATCCATTAGAAATTGCAGTATCAAGATGAAGTCATGCTCTTTTTCCCTCTAAAACAAACCCAAATTAATAAGAATAGGAACCAAAATTACAAATCCTGCTTTAACTTTTTTCAAAACTAAAATAATAAAAAAATAAAAAGTCAAGCCATTTACACCTCAGCCGATGACTCCCAGTCAGAACACACTGTTCCCACGGCTCACCCAGGCTTATGTCTTGGGCCCTTCCCCATCAGGCCTCCGTCCACAGATCTCTTGGCAAGAGCATGGTCCTGGCTGGGGTCCACAAACTTAAACACATGCGACACCCCAAACTGCACTTTCATGCCACTCTGCAGCATGGTGGTCTCCGAGATGCGCTGGCCGTCCACGTAAGTCTCCGCATCCATACTTCTAGGTGTCACAGTGACCACACCATCCATGTTGGTGAGGTCACAGTGATGAGGCTGGATTCCTGGGCCAAAGAGCTGGAAGCACAAGGGAACCAGAGGCTTGTTCAAGCACACACAGATTTAAAGACAAACTGAAACTGTGAGTTCCCCTTCTATGATCAATGTCACCCAATGAGCTCTGGATTCTTGGTGCTTTCTTAAGTGCATTTTCCCCAACACCAACAGTATAAAATCATGCAACACTGCCAAAACACTAAGGCATTTTTAGCATCTAGTAGCGTGATTTAAGGAATATTTTAACTCTGCATTAAGAAGCACACAACTGAGCCTGGGGATGTAACTCAGTGGCAGCACCTGCCTAACACACACAAAGACTGGGTTCCCTCCCAGCCCTGGGGAACAAAAAAGACAGCAGTAGCAGCATCACATGGTTTCTTAAACACTTACTAGGTAATTTATGGACAAATATATAGAGATAGTTTTGATTAAAACTCCCCTCTTTTGTGTCTCACTGCTGTGCTAAGAATGAAGGAATGTAAAACTAAAAACCCTACCTTTTCACAACTGAAAATCAAGAAGATCGAGAGTGATTTGCTGGAGTTCAAACAAGTGACAAATCCTGTGCTAGGTTCTGTTTCAAGCTCCCAAGAATTACCTCCAGTCCCTGATCACTGAAGGCCACGACTGTGCATCAGACCCACTGGCAGGAGCTTCCACAGTTATCTCTTTCACCATCTTGTGGAGAAAGTCCACAGCCCTTGAGGAAGGCAGCAGGCCGACATCTCACTCACTGACTCAGAGTGGATGTAAGGTCTACAGTTTTCCTTCACCCACAAGTGAGCTCTGTGGCAGGCTCTCCCCTGTGCTTGTTGCTAAGGACATGTAGGAACCACCGCAGAGTGTGGGGTCCAGAGTTGCAGCACCACCACTGCATACCTGGATGGAGTTGTCGTCCAACCTTTCTGTCCCAACTTCAGTCACACTCAGCTGAAGGCGGTAAAGCTTTGGCTTGTCTCTGGAGTCAGAGCCATCTGTGAAGAGAGAGGGAGAGAGCTCTGCGTGCCAAGTCTAATGTTCTTGCTATTTGAAACAAAGGACTCCCCTGGAAAAGACATTACATCTCAGCCTTCTCAGAATTTTTAAGACCTCTCCAACTTGCATCAGAGAGCTCAACAAACCAAGTGCAGAAACTTCCAAGAGAGAAGCACACTAGCTTCTGTTTACTGTGAAGTGGGAAGACTGCCACTCACCTCACCCTCTCATCTCATAAGAGGAAATACTCCCCACCACACAGCCAGGGGCTTCGCTAGGATTCTGAGGTAAGGGAATCAGCAACAGTAAGATCATTAAAGACACGTAGGCCTTTCCTTCAGCCCAGGACCTTCACAGGGCAAACCGGCCACCTTCACGGCACACCCGGACCTCCTAGCGCACAGTCCCAGGGTGAGGTGTAGGTGTAGACTCCCACCAAGTGACTCTGACGACCATCCCTGAAGAAGACGAGCTGGTGAAGAGCTCAGTTCCTTAAGCAGAGCTGGAGTGAAGGGCAGGAAGGAAGACTGGGTCTGTCTGGGTTCTGTCACTTTACCATCTCTGAACTCTTAGCACTCGTAACTTCCATGAGCGTGACAGGGGAGGGGAGGAGGTGGAGGAGGAGAGTAGGCAGTACTGTCAGGCCTCTGGCCTGTTTACGTGAGGCACATCCACTCACTCCTCAGCCACTGTACCCCTGCTGGTGCAAGAGGGTATCCCCTGAAGACTTCTCTGGTTTCAGAGTTCACATGTGAGAATGCACACCTCCAAGAATTAGACACCATCTCAGACCCCAATGTACATACCACAACCATACTTTTCAATCCCGTGGCAAAAACAACAAGCAGTTTCCTCAAGAGGCGCTTGCGAGTCTGCCTGACCTGTTTCATGACTCTCTGAAGAACTCCTACAATCTCATTCCTGTGATCAGGAATGTGAGCTTCAGGGCTTCAGAAGTCGGAGGTCCTTGCAGCGTGAGCGTGCGGAGTTCTGGCCAGCTGAACTCTGCTGAAGTGAATCTGAACTCTCACAGACAGGGCACCATGAATACGCTAGACTCTACAAAATAGCATTCTAATGACAACTGCTTTCTATTTCTGAAATGTTTCAGAAAGCTATGACTTGTGGGTAAGCACAGAACAGCACGTGACTTTACAACACTAACCCATCTGGACATTGACCTGTCCTGATCCAGGCAAGGCATAAAGACCTCTGGGGCTTTTCCTGGACCTGGGCACTTCCCTTCACCACCTGGAATTTTGTTCATTTTAAATGCCCTGGGCAGTTCTAAGACACATGCCTCTTCTGTGTCCAGAGCACCACACCTCTTCCTCTTAACCATGCACCATGTTTTATGAAGACTCCTACCAACTCGTCTCCCTGCTCATTGGGCTCCTTAGTGGCCAGGCTGTACCTGGCCCTTGGCACTCAGTGAGTGTCCACACAGGGAGTTGTCCATCGGCAGTGCATGAACAGCAACTAATACTAGGTCATGCAGTCAACACAGGTGCACAGACACTATGCCAACAGAGCAGAAAGGAAGCACAGGGGACAAACATGCAATCAGGTGAAACAAGAACAATTATTTCAATATAAAGTTAAAAATGTTAAGAACATGCCGGGCACGGTGGCACATGACTGTAATCATGTGCTTGGGAGGCTGAGATAGGAAAATCACAAGTTCAAAGCCAGCCTCAGCAACTGTGAGGCACTAAGCAACTCAGTGAGACCCTGTTTCTAAATAAAATACAAAATAGGGCTGGGGATATGGTTCAGTGGTCGAGTGCCCCTGTGTTTAATTCCCGGTATCAAAAAAAAAAATATGTAAGAACATAAAAGATACATCTGTTAGGGGGAGACAAGAGAAATGCACACCAATATTCCTTTGAAATGTCAACCTCCAAAAGCTTCCAAAAGCTGGTCCAGAGCTGCTGTGTGCCTTTCTATACCCATGGATTTGGAAAGAGAAAGGAGGGAGAACACAAGCTGCTTCTCCAGGCTCTGCTTTCTCCCCACATTGCTACAGAAGAAATCAGAGAGGATACCTGTGCAGACCCAGAACACCCTGGTAGGGCCCAAGGCCAGTGGGCAAGTGGTGTTTGGTCCAAGGTAGGGGAGCAGGAGGAGTGAGCAGGGCAGCAGGGTCTGGGTGCCTCCTGCCCCTTCTGTGACACCTTAGGTCCTGCTCCTGACCAACAGCAGCTGATCATCTCCAAGCCAGACAGTAAGACTGCTCCCTCAACAAACACCCCAACATCCTCCCCTTCCTCTACAGACAGCCAACTTCAGCCCCAAGAACTGGAGCATCTTTCTCCCAGTGGACAGCTACAGTCGACCTGAAACACCCTGGCACGCAGGTGACTCAGCAGAGTGGTCCTCCTCCCAGAAACCTGCCTCTGATACAGTGTCCCTTGTCCAAAACCATCAGGACCAGAAGTTTCAGATTTTGTATTGCTTAGATTTGGGGGCATTTGCATGTACATGACATTCTGGAGATAGAGCCCCAGTTGAAGTATTGGCTTCCCTTGTGCCTCATATACATATGCTGTGTTCCAACCTTGACCCATTACATGAGGCAGGTGTAAATTTCCATCTGCATGTGGGATTTTCAGGTGTGGAAGGCTCCACCTTAATGTGAGGGGGCAATGGACTGGCATGAACAGAGCCTACAGACACCCTAAAGGCACTTCTGTTCTCTGTCTACAGCAATGCTGCAGCCAGCTGGGCCCAGCCACAATTGCTCCCCAGGGTGAACCTGGAAAAGCAAGAGCAGCAAAATAGGCTTCTAGTCAACCAAGTGGGTTCTGACACAGGTGCTGCACGGGCGTGAACAATAGGACAGTACATTACATTTCTTGGACATGCAACAGCAGGTCATCAGTGTTATTTTGCCATGAGGTTGTTAGTGCACAGTTACAAAAGTAGTATGAAGCATAGCATTACCTTCGTAAGTGTGACAGCTGTAGTAGGCAAAGTGACTCCTTCTCCCTGGGGCTGAGACACAACCAGGACCCAGGTGAAGGCAGCATCAGCAGGACAGAAACCATGCAGAGCAGCAGAAGAGGGAAGGAGGAGAAGAGACGCAGAGGTGAACTTCAGTGAGACTCGGCTCAAAGGAAGAAAAGGTACACTTTACCCTCAGCTTTCAGAGCTGTGCAGACAAGACTACAGTAGTGCCCCAGTCAGTGTTCTAGAATCAGTGAGACTGTTAGGAAAAACAGGACAGCAGGTGAGTCACCACGTGGCAGGACAGCAACAGCGAGTGAGCTACAGAGGTCGCCACCCCGCCTGGCCGACAGCCCTGCTTAAAGAGCACATTCAGATCCACACAAAGAAAGCTGCGCCCTGCCCATCCCTCCCACAGCTGGGGCAAGCTCACACCACATATTAAAACCTCCCTCTGCATCCAGCAGGACCTCACCGAGGTTGTATGCTTGGTTGCCCGTGTGCCCAGTCAAGATGCAGTACTTTTCCATTCATAACAAATTAATATGTACAAATATTCTTTTCTTATGAATGGAAAAAAGATCAATTTCATTCAGCATGCAGACTGAGCAATCTGAGAACCTAGGAACACCTCATAACCTAGTGAAAGAACACAGCCTTTGGTGCAGGAAAGACCTGGCCTAGCATTCAGGCCTTCCACCAACCCTGTGGCCCTCAGGACAGCACAAAGAGCTCCAGTCCTCGGGCACCTGTAAAGAAAGAGGAAAGTTCTCCCTGGCAGCCACAGAAGGTGGAGGCCGCGCAGGCTGGAGATGGTCACTATTACAGAGCTGTGGCTATTTCCTGGCATGGGGACTCCCTGACAGGATGGTCTTAGTCACCGCTGCACTCGCAGCTCTGCCCACAGCAGGAGCTCAGTGCATGCTGCAGGAAAGCAGCAGAGTGCCAAGACCTGCCAATCAGCATCTGCTGGAAGTAGCACAGAAATGCCATGCATCTAGGGCCCATCATCTTCCCACCCCTAAAAAAAATCTATACATTTGATTATCTGAGAAACTAAAAGTATAAAATAAGCAGCTCAAATGGGAATTCCTACTAGAATGTGAGGTTGGGTTTGATCTGCTTGGTCAGGGCTCCACCTGTATAGCCCAGAAGGTGCCCAGTGTTCAATAAGTAAGTGTTTAATAAACAAGAGGGACAAACACAGCCTGGCTCTGCTAGCCACCAGAATCAGCTTCCCACTCTTCACTTGAAAATCTCTGTTGGCTGCTCTTTATCAACTTCTCTAAAGTCTAAACATTCAAAAAATTGGTTTTAAAGAAAATAACAATAGTTTCCAGCATTTAATGAAAATATTTTAAAGAACAGATAGTAATTTCAAAAACAAATAGCTGTCTCTCTGTCACCATGTCCTCCCTCAGGTACACAGAATCAGCGCTTTCCTGCACGACAGAGCAGTGATCCCAGGACACGGGTCCACACGACAGTGCTGAGGCAAAGCAGCACTGCTGCACTCCCTGGGCATCCTCGAGCATGAGCGAGTGTGCACTGCTACCCGCAGCCCCACTGCCACCAACCAGGGTGGCATCAGCACCCTGGCTAACTCCTAAGGCTGCTGGGCCACAAACACCATGTCTCTGCTGATTATAGGGAGCAGCCCAAGGAACTAAACAACCTTGGAAATACAACTAAATGGTGGAAAATCAAAGAAGAGAAAGTACAATTTCTGCCTACAGACCCACATGTTTTCTACACAACAGATGCATTTTTAGGCCATTTTTTCCTATAATTACTAATTGGGCTGTATTTAAATGAGGTTTCTTTGGGGTGGGGAGGATGGAATAATATCTTCATAATAATACAGGTCACACAATCCTGTTTTAAATAATAAATTCCATAATTTTGGCTGAATGATAAACAAAATGCCTCCTATAGAGTGCCTATAGAATATCCACCACACAGGAATGTGTCTGTGTGGAACTGCTTTAGGAACGTGGGTGCACTGCTCTGTCCAAGGGACGACCACGCCATAGCTTTAGCTCAAGCACATGCTCCACGCAGGGTACTCTTAGGACTAGTAAGAAAATAAACTTAGTCTGCTACTTAAAAATCCAGATGGGCTTCTTAAATGCCCTGTTACATTTAAAGATATTCCTTTTCAACACTGTGCGCATATTATGAAGAACAGGATGCACACACATACATATATACTAAATATGCCCTAGGAGGAGTAAATTTCAATTTGCTACTTTTAGCAGATTAAGTATTTAACTAAAGTTATTTGGGGAAAAAAAATTTCTTAAAAGAAAATAGACTGCTTCAAATTATCTTAAAATGCTGTACACATTATTTTAAATTTTATTTAATACTCATTTTTGTCCAAATGAACTTTATTTTTATATACTTATGATATTAAGTTTGCTTGTTATTTTAAATAAAAGTCATTTTAAGAAGATTCCTTTTTTAAAAAATAAGTAGTCTGAAAATGTTAAGTCAGCCAACAGCAAAGACACATTAATAAGATGCATTAAAAAGCAGAAACAGTCAAAGCTAAAAATGCCCATTTTTAACACTCTCTGGCATGACCAGCTTCCTCACCTGGGCTTAACTCCACTAAGTAGGGCAGCTTCTCAGGGGGGAGAGCAGATCCGTAGCCTGAGCTGTCTACTCTCTCCTTCCCCTTCAGTGGCTTCCCTTCCACAAGCTTCTTCGCTTTCTTTGGGATGTAGTCTGATGGCCTCCTCTTCAACTGAAAGACTAAAATCCCTGGAACAGGAAAATTGGGAACCATCAGCCAGACAGACTGGTGTGTAGGTGCTGATGAGCAGTCAAATGCTCAGACATTTATCAAGATGGTCCATCTTAGTAACCTCTACTGAGGAACAAGTAGGCGAAGGCTCGTCCAAGTTACAGGTTTACTCAGTGAAGGAAGCACTAGCCTCTGGTGAGCTGCAAAGGCTCCAGCAAACACTGCAAGGATCTTTCAATTAACAATGGGCTTCCAAGGGCATCTTCTGCTGCAAAATGCACATCAGTGTAAGAGGATCCGAGTCTTACACTGGTGGATAGCTCATGGTCAGTGACCATTTCCCCCCCCCCCCCATACACACACACAACATCCATCATCCTACACACACACAACAACCTATTTTAGTTGAGCTAATTTTGATTTAATTCAAATGAATAAATCAGAATTCAAAGCAATTTTTCTTTAATGAAGTTTACCTTTGTACTGTCCAGAAAAGTGCTAAGTGTGTATTTTAATGAAGTTAGAAATCTACTTGCTGAGGTGTTTGCTTGTAGGTATTTTTAAAGTTGTCAACCTATGTTTAATACTGATATGATTAACTGGCAATGAATTTTTATGTCTTTATTGGTGCAAAAGCCCCCACTACTTAAAATTAAAGCACAATTAACTTATGATGCAACTCTGAAAGTTAAAAACCCATGTTTAATAAA
The DNA here is from genome assembly GCF_001458135.2 of Marmota marmota marmota. Taxonomy (NCBI): domain Eukaryota; kingdom Metazoa; phylum Chordata; class Mammalia; order Rodentia; family Sciuridae; genus Marmota; species Marmota marmota. The sequence continues at coordinate 1,806,740 of NW_025999983.1, read as the reverse complement.
ATAAAACCCACAGCTTTAAGCCATCACTGTTTTGAAATAATTAGGGGAAATTATTTGAACAATGCCAAGGATGAATTCATTACAAGTTGAGCATCCCTGATCTAAAAATCTGAAATCCAAAATGCTTCAAGTTCCCAAACCTTCTGAGTGCCAACGTTTAACTGGTGGAAGGCAAGATGCAGGTGCACTGAAACAGTGCCCAATGGCACCTGCAGCTGTGTGTGAGTTGCACACCACATGAATTTCATGTTTATAGCTGGGTCTCATGTCTAAGATATCTCATTATAAAAATGCAAATGTTTCTAAACCTTAAAAAAAAAAATTTTCAAAATCCAAAAACTCTGGCCCTAAGCATTTCAGATAAGGAATACTCAGCCTGTATCTGAAATGACCACAATACTGGGCAATATGTAGGATTGTAGGTTACTTTCACTAGCATAATGAATCTGTCCAAATGCCATAATTCATCAGATCAGTTTATAAAGTGTTTCACTGCTAACAGGTAACAAAGACCTTGAGCACTACTAATAGTCTGGTGTCTTCCTGAGACATGGTTTTCACCTGTAGTATCACTGTGTAAGATCTGTGCAGGAGACTCAGAGGAGTTGAGCCTGGTCCCACAGACCATGGAACCATGGAGGAGCTACCCAACCAGCCCACAGAGGAGGAGGAACACCATGCAACAAAGGGCCATCAGAAACCATTCATGCAGACATCTGCATCATCTGGTGAACAACAGGTGGGCCATGCGTAATCTGACGTATCACAGAGGTAATCTCTAATAGTGAAGTCTACCTTTGTCACTTGGCCATTCCCTGAAGATCTGTAAAGGACACTCTTCATCATCAAGGATAATTTCTTTAGCACCTCTTTCATCAGAATGCTGGGCTCCAGGGGGAAGCATAACCTAAAGAAAAATAATTAACAGTGAATATGCCTATAAGGTAAATTAGCAGGCATTCTTAATGTTACTGAATGAATATAATGTCACTGTGATATGGGTGTGGTGTTGTACACCTGTGATCTCAGCTGAGATAAGGCTGAGGCAAGAGGATTAAGTTCAAGGCCAGCCTGGGCTACTTAGTAAGACCCTGTCTCAAAATAAAATAAAAATGGCCAGAGATATAGCTCACAGCAAGCATGAGGCCCTTGCTTCATTCCCCAATACCAAAAAGAAAAGTTGCTGTAGAATGAAATTGATCATGCATGATAAACAATTTTCACTAGTCATAAAAATCAAATCATCCACAAACATGAAAGAAATAGTTTCAAATAAATAGTTCAGTCAACTGATTGGGCAGATTTTATTCACTTGGCCTCTAAAATGGACTAATCTTGAGTATTTTTATTTGTTACAAACTTCTATTTTTTTTTTTAAGAGAGGGAGAGAGAGGGAGAAAGAGAGAATTTTAATATTTATTTTTTAGTATTTGGCGGACACAACATCTTTGTCTGTATGTGGTGCTGAGGATCGAACCCGGGCCGCACGCATGCCAGGTGAGCACACTACCGCTTGAGCCACATCCCCAGCCCCTGTTACAAACTTCAATATGGAAAGATCATATGTGAGAGCTAACCCCTAAGTAACTTCCTGAGGCAAGACCACTTCCTCACGGCAGTCTTCAACTTCTCCAGTCCCTGGCCCATCTTTTCACTCCAACAACTCTCTCTAAAGCAGTTTCAGACAACATGTCACCCAAAACCAGGTCAGTTTCCTGTACTTGTAGATAATGTCTTGATGATCAGAGTCTAATCAGATCATGCGATACATGCATGACCGTTTGTTCTACACACACGTAAGCAACTGTTTTGTGACAGTATGCTTACCGTACTCTCAAAAGATAATGCTGCTGTTTCTTACTATGTGTTCTGACTAGCCAAACACGTTTTCCTAATCACCCAAGAAAGCCTGAGATGGAGAAGACAGTGGCAACTGCCACTCATCTTGTGGCCCTGCACATACTGCAGGGACTATGCATCCTTGTCACTCCATTCAGGGACATCAGGAACCATAAACAGAAGGAAAGCCAGAGAATCCAAGCCCGTTTCTACAATTACCGTGAAAGTGCACCCTAACAGGCCTCACCACCAGACATGTCACCTTACTCACAGACCCAGTGGGTCGCACTCCTGTAGAACCTTGTCATGACTCTCCACAGGGCTTCAGGTTGCCCTGAAGAAGCAAAGCTGTTAGAGCACTGCACTCTAGCTTTTTAATCCAACTTCCTGGACTAGCACACACACTGCCTTGGGACCTTTTCTCCACTCAACTCCATTGCCTCAATCTCTTTCACACAACTTCTGAGCCACGCCACATTGAGGTATGTGCACTTCATAACCAGGTCATGTTCCTCAGGCTTCCAGCACCCCTCTGACCACCTTTCACATCTGGCCAGCATCCACTCATCCTGCAGCTGGGGCTCAGCAATTTTTTTTTTAAGTTGCAGATTGACACAATACCTTTATTTATTTATTTTTATGTGGTATTGAGAGGATGGAACCCAGTGCCTCACAAGTGCTAGGAAAGTGCCACAACCCCAGCCCCGGGGGCTTATTAGCATTTTGAAGAGTTTTTGCCAACCTCACTTCAATTGAGAAGCCCTGTTGTTTCCTGGCCTTTCTATCCCCCTTAACTATAAGCTCTTTGAAGGACAGCTGTCGGTTTTGTATCCCAGCACAACATCTAACAAACAGGAAGATCTGTAGGATTTATGAATGACTAATGAATAGGTAGACAGGACAGATGACTGAAGAACACTAACCACTACAGTTCATGAGGTGGCAAGCTGAGAAAAAAAATTCTAATTCAGGGAAAAAGAACAATCAGCTCTTGATTTGTAGTGCCTAAGCTTGCAAAAGAAAATTGGTCCAAAAACATTAGAGCAGAAAGCCAAAACTAAAGTGACCCTCTAAAGAAATCAACCCAAAGGAACTGTCAATAAACCCAAAGTAAGCTTCTGTAACTTCATGACCCTGGTCAAGGTCTCTTTGTTTTCTGGTTTCCACCAGTAAAATCACCCACCAATTACTATAAAGATATTAGACTGTTCCTTATTGCATACCAAATCATATGCACTCTTATGGAACTGTCAGACAGAGTAACACATCTCAACAGGAACATTCCGCAGCAAACACTTGAGCAATACCAGGTATCAGGTGCAACACCGTTGCCCCTGCCACATGCTCATAACTCAGCAGAGCACAAGGCTGGAAGATAATCAGGCCACTGCTCACTAGCAGACCCTATCTACACCATCACTTCACTTGTATTACTTTGACTTAGAAAAATTTTACGACATCACTAACAAATTTCAAGTAAAAGGAACACTTATAAAATTTATATTATCCACAGACTTACTCAATTGGTAGATAATGTCTCCCATATATATTATAATGCTTGCTACATATAACAACTATCTCATAAAGCCCTGCGCTGCCTGGCATGGTGGCTCCAACCTGTAATCCCGTGACTTGGGAGGCTGAGGCAGGAGGATCACAAATTCAAGGCCAGCCTCAGCAATTTAGCAAAACCTCAGCAACTTAGAGAGACCCTGTCTCAAAATAAAAAAGGACTGGGGATAGGAGCCCAATAGTTTCCCCTGGGTTCCATCCCCAGTATATATATAAAAACAACAACAACAAAAAAAAAAAAATACCCCTGCATTATGCATTAAAGTAGGGCCTTCCTCTACTTAATACATACTTGCCAGGAAGAAGAAAGTACACCCAAACGTCTTCTTCCCTTAGGAAACACATCCTGATGTGCCTGCTGACTCCAAATCCAAGGCCATGCAGGCAGAAACCTCCCCACCTCCGTCAGCCATTTTTTTAGTGGCTGATGACACTCTAGCTGGAAGGGAAAAGGCAGTCTAGAAGAGCTGCTGCTTCTTTAAAAGCTTGCAACCCAGTATTTCCTTTGAAATGCAAAGGAAATTTCCACCTCACCTAGCCAGTGTGGAGGACTGACCCTGGGTCCACCAAGGTTGTGCCTCGAGCACCTCCCACCTCACCCTACCCTTCCCACTGCAGGCTTCCTCTGCCTAGCAAGGTGTGGACCACCCGTCCTGTGTGAAGACTCATGGAAGACTCTGCTCTCCTGACATCTCTTCCTGCTCGTTTTATTCTTATGCATTTAAACAGCTGAATCCCCTCATTATTTCAACATGAGGAAAATACTTGTTTCCATGTTTCAGTTCTCAGCTGAAAATTGGGCCATATTCATAAAATTATGGAGCTATTACTTTTTGGATATATGGAAACTAATATGGATCTATTTTTCCAATTGAATATAACTTCTCAGCTTTTCAGCAGAAAGATAAAATTCAAGCAAGCTTCTTTATTAAATTCCCTCTGAGGCTAACAAAAGAGGTACAAGGAACAACCCTGAACCCTGCAAAACATGTCAGGGAAGAGCTGCCCTCCATTCACTGCACAGAGCAGAAGGCTCCTTCTCATCAGATGAGAGGCAAACCCAGCCTTAGTCCCAGAGAGCTACAGGTAGAGCCTATTGAGCTGATTCTAACAGTCATGAAGAAATACAAGCCAGAATAAAACATGTTTAAAAGAAAAAGAAAAAATAGGTTCTTGTGATACATGATTTTAAGACTTATAAATCTACAGTAATGAAGACAGCTTATTACCGACCAAAAAAAAAAAAAAAAGGTCATGTATATCACTGGAAGAGAACAGAGTCCAGAAAATGAAGCACGTATGTCTGTAGTCCATTGATTCTGACAAAGGTGCCAAAGCAGTGACGTGAGAAAAGAGATTCCAACCAAGAGAGAATGAACATCAGCCCTTATTTCACATAAGAGCAAGCATCAACCTGAAAATCCCAACTCNGAAAATCCACAACACATAGATCACGGGTAGGACATGACTCCAGGATATAAAATTCAACCTCAAAAGGACAGTGCTAAATGCCTGTCAGAAGGGCCAGCCCTTTGGAAATGCAATGACTCCAGTTTGGGAGAGGAAAAGGATGCCGCTGGTGGGTGTGCAACAGCATCACTGGAGCCAGCTCCTGGCTTCCTAAAATGTCCGCCGCGTGCACCTGCCACGAGAGGGAGCCACTGCCGTGCTGGGAAGTGACCCCAGAGAAAGCGTCCACAGGAAGCCGCAGCACCTGCCTTCACAAAAGCCTTCTCTGAAGAGTGAGCTGAGAAGTGGAAGCAGGCCAGGTGTCCATCCACAGGGACATGGCTCATGACTGGTGTCATGACACTACTCATGACACTACTCAAAGCACACAACAACCTGGACAAGACCAAAGCCTCCATGTAAGTCCGAAGCCATGCAACAGGGTCCTGACTGGATGCCGCTGGTCACGGGGCAATTCTAGAAAACGCACAGCCCACGGCGAAGGACAAGGTGAGCACGAGGGAGGGACAGGTCCCAAAGAGGCAGGAGGAGCCCTCTGAGGTGAAGGGCAGTCAGTGGAACCCTCATAAACTCAGAGCTCAGACTGTAAACGTGGGGTTTGCTGAACTTCATTCCTTAATAAATTACTAAATTTTCATTATTCAACAATTGCTTGCTGAGATAGGAAAAAGGGGGACAGCTATGTTTTAAAATCTACTCAGATCATAGTAGGTCGGTCTATGGCTGTGGCTGACTCAGAAGTTAAGGCAAGAAGAGGCCGAGGCAGGAGGATTGCAAGTTCAAAGCCAGCCTCAGTAAAAGTGAGGTACTAAGCAACTCACTGAGACCTTGTCTCTAAATAAAATACAAAATAGGGCTAGGGATGTGGTCAAGAGCCCCTGAGTTCAATCCCTGGTACTCCGGCACCACCCCCACCACCCTGCCAAAAATTAAGTTAACTATGTATGCAAAATAAAAAATGACATGATGTACAACAAAATGTGAATGGTATGATTATCCTTTGGTGGCAAAATTTTGAGCTATCCTTATTTTCTTCACTTCGCCTTTTCACATTTTTATCTTTTATAACAGGAACATGTATTATTTTGTAATGGAACAGAGATTGCTATTTCTTTTATGTGGATCTAACACACGGTTTCACCATGTCAGATTCTACATGATGCAGTGGGAGAGAAAATCAGCAGAGCTGTTACAATTGCCTCTAAACCCAAACTCCTGAGCAAGGTGCTACTGGGAAGAATAGCACTCCAGTTACATACCTGAGCAATGCAGTACTCCTTAGGATTTTCTTTTTCCAGACCATATTTCTCTAAAGCTTCCGCCACAGCAAAGTCTGCAGGATCCGTAGTAGACAGGAGAATTGTCTTATAGGGAATGTTTGGTTTTAAACTATCTGCATAAATTCTCAACGTTCCACCTGAAAAAATATTTTGACACCTTTGAGTACAACTTTATTTCACACCAATGACAGGGACATCAGACATCTGCAGCAGCATAGGAGAAGGCTCTCAAGTACCAACTGCGATGGTGCACAGGCAGCCTTAGCACCGCCACTACGCTTTCAGCCCCCACAGAAAGACCTGCACCAAAGGAAGCCACTGCAGGGAGTGGGGGCAACCCTGCAGGAGGAGGCTGCACCCGTTCTCTCTCCACACCAGAGCCTTCTCCCCCAGGTGCAGCCCTGCTCCTGCTCCCACTTCTGCACTTGAGCATCACTCAACCTGTTCCTCCACTTCCACTTCCTGAACCTCGATCTGAAGTAAATGAAAAATTAAACCCACTAAGCAGATCCTCTTTTAAAAACTGAATACAAATGAGGAGATCTCAGGTGCACAAGCCCAAAGACTTTTCATGAGGGGTGTGCCAACAGAGCAGGGCTCTTTAATTCCTCGACAGAAATGACATTCTAGTTTGTACTAACTGTGAACTCATTTGAGGGGGGAAAAAAATCAGCCAGAGCAGAGCACTCTGGCACCCTGAGGTTCTGTTGGTTCTTTTTCATGAAAATCCACAAATGCACACGTGGTGTACTATTGCCACTCCTAGGAGTTAGCATCCTACTTATGGCCCAGGCTCGATAAGCACAAAAGCCCCATCTACAGGAGAGAGCCTGAGGAAAGAAGGTAAGAGGCTCCATGTCCCCATACCAAAGCGTGATGGGCACATGCTCCTGTCTTCAGTCTTCAGCTTTCCCACCTATTAGGAGCTGCCCAGAGGTCTGAGGATCTCTTGGAGCAAGTTCTGAATCTCCATGACTCCCTGGGCCTCTGAATTCTGAAGCAATTATTCTGGCTGCTGAGTACTTCCCATGTTCCCTTCTTCAACAACTCTAGCATGAACCACATCTTGGTGATTGAGTCACAGTAAATTATAGTCTCCTAAGAATCTGGGAGACCACACCAGTGTAAGGATATGAACCTGCTAGGCCCAGCCCCCTTATCTGGTGGAGATAAGGCTTCCAGCATATCTCCACCAAGGGCACCCTCACACCAGCCAGAGCTGAGGACATGCGCCCTCTAAGACTCCCATTCTGGATGGGAGGTAGGATGCAGGGGAGAGAACTAACAAGAGAACAGATGCTGCGAGATGGCGATTCACATGTAAAACAGGAAGTATGGCTGTGAGAGAGTGAGCAGCCAGGGCTTCCTAAGCTTGGGGGATTGCCAAGGCCACTGAGACCTGAGGGACTTGACAGGGGAGCTTCCTGAGCAGGGCACCTATTCGTGCCAAGGCCCTTGGTTGATGAAGGCCTAGCTGGGCTCACTGGTCAGGGTGGATAAGGTGAGGGGAAAGGGGGAAGATACAGTCAGAGACTGGCTGAGATCAGATCACACAGGACTTCCTGACCTGATCACGACCTTGGGTTTTATTCTAGTTAGAGTTTTGAGAATGAGTGTGAGCATGTGTACCAATGCATGCAAACATCTCTATCCATGGGCACCTGCAGGGAGGAAGGCAAAATACCACAGAACAAAAAGGACTCCAGCTTTGGGCAAAGGAGGGCAACTTCAGGAGTGAGCCAGAACAAGGCATGTGTCTACCTACTGGGACACTTCCCCTCCTAAGCTACGATCTGCCCCAGGTGCAGATTTGAAAAAATGTGCAAGCCATGTGTGTACGGCAGGACAGGCATGAAGTGTGCAGACAGGCCCAGGTGGCATCTTCATGTTGCACACCAGACAACCAGGGAGACCAAGACCTGCTCTAAAAACTGACAAGATGAGTCTGCAACCTCACTAAGACGTCCACAGAAAAATACAAATGCATTTGACAAAATTATACTATGTGAATGTGTAAATACACCACAGTGAATTCCACCTTCACATATATCTATAACACACTGATTAAAAATGAATAAACGAATGGAAGGAAGACTACAGAATAGAGGAAGGTCACTGCAGAAAAGGACTGGAAGGAGGGGGTGGGAAGAGGTGGCACCGGGAACTGAAATGGAGGAACTTAAAACCCATGCATGTATGATTATGTCAAAATGAACCCAACTATCATGATAATAAGAGCTTATATAAAGAAAGAAAACTGCAACCTAATTTTTGTTTAAAAATGTACATTTTCTAAATCCTCAAACAATTCCTTTTTGATCCCAAAGTTACAGACCATGTTCACTATTTGGTCTGAAAAAAATTTATGGATGAAATTTACCAGGTCACTTTAAAAATCAGCATGGGTCCCACAGATGATTTAATCCTGAGCCACTTGGTACTCTTTTAAAGAAGATATCACAATGAGGCAGTTGTACAATTCATATTCTTGTGGCCAAATGAATTCAGTTACTGGATAGAATTACTTTTATTATCTATCTGAATATTTTAGAACATCTGTCTAAAATGATGATTCAGTTTTAGTATAGTGAATGTTGAGTCTTTCTGACACACAAAAAAGCAATAAACAGGTACAGTCCAATTTAAGAGATGTCTAGTTTTATAAGCACAAAACTATGTTGTCAGAGCACAGACACACCCTCCCACACCTGACAAGGAAGGAGAAAGTGAAGAGGAGGACTAAAGTCCATCACATCAGTTTTAAGACCGACAGATGCATTATTTCCCCATTTTGAAAATGAACACACTGAGGTTCAGTTTGTGCACAGGTTTCCAATGCACCCTAACTCCAGGCCCATGTCTTTCTGTAGTGCCCAAATGCTCCCAGGATTGTGTGCTGAGAACTTGTAGACAAAGGAGTGACTCTCCAGAAATTCTTACAGTTAATGAATGTCTCAGTGAGAAAACCCATGACAACAATTGGTAGAATATCTGCACCACCAATCAATTAACTGAGGTATACAGAGCATTTTGGGGCCAACTGCACTTTGAAGACCTCACAGAGGGAACACACTTGCATGTTAAAAGCCTGACAGTGCAGTACAAGCCTGTTTGTATGGAAGACTCACCCTCAGTTGAGCCAGTGGCTACTGGAGGCTATCAGGTCCATTTTCAAAGTAATTAATTCATTAAAACAGACAGACAACAACTTGAATTTAATACTTTTGAGTCCCTTAATATTAACCATAAAGAGTGAAGTTTTTTCAAGATGGCAGAATAGAGGAGATCACTTTCCTGGCTGATCCATGGTGTGAAACCAAGAAAGCAGACAGGCCACTTCCGAGGAAGGTAGGTGAGAAAAAAAGGAGTTTACTGGGAATTAATACTGGACCTTCAAAAGCAGATTCGGGACTCAGGAGGTCGGATATAATAAAATAAGGAAGAAATCCCCAGCTCCACTCCTGCTGCCACAAGCTGAGACACCAGCCAGAGTGGGCCCACTGCAAGCCAGGTGGAGGATAAGGGAATTAGGCAAAAGAGGAAATTACAGGATACAAATGGAAAAGAAGAGTTCCAACTATCCTATCTGCTGATGACATGACCCTATACCTAGAGGACCCCAAAAACTCCACCACAGAACGTCTAGAACTCATAGAATAATTTAGTAAGTAGAAGGATACAAAATTAACACCTACAAACCAATTGCACTCCTATATACCAATGATGAATCAACTGAAAGAGAAATTAAACCAATCATTCCATTCACAATAGCCTCAAAAAAATAAAACATTTGGGAATCAATCTAACAAAAGAGGTGGAAGACTTCTACAATGAAAACTACAGAACACTAAAGAAAGAAATTAAAGGAGACCTTTGAAGATGGGAAAATCTTCCATGTTCTTAGATAGGCAGAATTAATATTGTCAAAATGGCCATACTTCCAAAAGCACTATACAGATTTTATGCAATTCCTATTAAAATTCCAATGACATTCTTTCTAGAAACAGAAAAAAGCAGTCATGAAATTCATTTGAAAAAATAAGAGGCCCACAATACCCACAGCAATCCTCAGTGAGAAAAATGGAAGCAGAAGCACAATACCAGACCCTAAGTTATACCACAGAGCTATAGTGACAGAAACGGCATGGCACGGGCACCAAAGCAGACTTGAAGACCAGTGAGACAGAAAAGAAGACGCAGAGACACATGCACATAAATACAGTTATCTCACACTAGACAAAGGCGCCATAAGCATGTACTGGAGAATAAATAGATAGCCTCTTCAGCCTCTTCAACAAATGGTACCGGGAAAACTGGAAATCCATAGGTAGCAACATGAAACTGAACCCCTATCTCTCACCCTGCACAAAACTCAACTTGAAATGGATCAAGGACCCAGGCACTAGACCAGAGACCCTGCACCTTCTAGAAGAAAATGTAGGGCCAACTCTCCAACACGTTGGCTTAGGAATCGAATTGCTTAACAAGACTCCAAAAGTGCAAGAAGTAAAATCAAGAATCGATAAATTGGGTTGTAGAAACTAAAAAGCTTCTTCACAGCAAAGGAAACAATACAGAATGAGAAGAGAGAGCCCACAGAATGGGAGAATATCTTTACCACAGGTACCTCAGATAGAGCACTAATCTCCAGGATATATAAAGAACTCAAAAACTTAACACCAAAAATACAAATAACACAATCAATAAATAGGCAAAAGCTCTGAACAAGCCCTTCACAGAGGAAGAAATACAAATAGTCAACAAATATATGGAAAAATGTTCAACATTTCTAGCAATTAGAGAAATACAAATTCCATGTCATTCCAGTCAGAATGGCAATTATCAAGAATACAAGAAACAATAAATGTCGGTAAGGATGTGGGGAAAAATGTTCACTCATACATTGCTGGTGGGACTGCAAATTGGTGCAAGCACTATGGAAAGTCATATGGAGACTCCTCAGAAAACTTGAAAAGGAACCACCATTTGACCTAGTTATCCCACTCCTCGGCATATAACCAAAGGACTTAAAAGCACCATACTCAGTGACACAGCCACATCAATGTTTATTAGCCACTCAATTCACAATAGCTAAGCTATGGAACCAACCTAGGTGCCCTTCAAGAGATGAACAGATAAAGAAAATGTGGTATATAAACAAACAGAATATTACTTAGACACAAAAAAGAATGACTTTTGCTAGTAAATGGATGGAACTGGAGACTATCATGTTAAGTAAAATAAGCCAATGCAGAAAACTAATGGCTGGATGTTCTCTCTGATACAACAAGGGAGGCAGGGAATAGAAAGTCAGCGGATTAGACAAAGGAGAATGAAGGGAAGGGAGGGAAATGGAAAAGGAAAGACAAAAGAATGAACTGGACATAACTTTCCTGTGTTCATGTATGAATATATGACCGGCAAAACTCCACACCACGTACATCCACAAGAATAGGATCCTAATAAGTTCTACTCCATGTATATATAATGTGTCAAAATACACTCTACTGTCATGTATATCTAAAAACAAATAATAATTTTTTAAAAACTACAAATAGCTGCTTTGCCCACAGCATTTACTTTCTTAAAGAGTTTTCCTGGGAATCTAACATATATAAAAATGTTCCTTTTGTGCCCAGCCATCCCTTTAATAGAGAAGCTCTGCTTGCGAATTCTACTGTTTCTACTCTGAATTCCTGGGGTCTTTTTTCTGTTTTCTTCCTGGGCCCCTAGAACACTGCCTAACTGTTCTGCTTGCTGTTGTTTTTCATCACCAGTGCGCTTTCTCTCCAATGAGCCTCACCCACACCCATACAGATAACCTTCTCCACCTCCATCGGACACCAAAGAGCTGGGCTCTAGTTCAGTCACTGAGTCAGCAGCCCAAAGATACCCCACACGATGCCAGCACCTCACCTGACACACGTTAACCCATCTTCCACCCCAAACATTCCCTCGCTCCACAGCCTATCAACCTCTGTCCAACACTGCTGAGTAAAACCCAGTCTTCCCGGGGCCCAGTATTCCACCCTCCAACATCCCTCTATGCGCTGTGTCCTCTGCCTCCTATGGGCAACACAGGCTTTCCTAGGCCTGCTGCGTCTACTCACGATTCCCTCAAATCTAGCTTCTATGCTGCCTCCACAATCATCTCTCTAGATCTGAAGCTGAGGCTAAATTGAAAGCTTTTCAAATCCCTAGCTTAAAACTCTTCAGTAGCTCATTGACAATGCCCATCAAAATTTCCTATCAAAGTACCCAGACATCAGTGGAATATAGGTATGGGCATCTGGGAGTACCAGCTAAGGGACATGCAAAAAGCTTCCTACTTTCTTAAAAAATGTACATACATGTTACATTTAACCCACTAATGTGGATTAGAAGGTTTAAATAAACACTCAAGTGACTTATAAAAATTGATACTGCAAGCCAGCATGTGACTCACATGCATCTGAATTCGTGCTTGGGGCTCCTCCAAGGAGGACTCTGCTCATTTCAGGGACACCTCAGGCTCCTTCCTCTGGCCAGTACCTTCAGGTCTGACAGCAGCTGGCACAGGGAGGTATTTCTGAATGCTCCTCTTGTGCTTTTTAAAATTTTTGCTTCTTTATATTTCTCTGCCTTTTTTGGTTGCATGTAGTTATAAATCATGACAAATTCTTGATAGAACACGGGACACATTTAAACAAAAAAATCCTGGATCTCAAAAATGCCTTATTAAAATATTTAAAGAATCAAGAAGTCCCTCCTGCTCCTAGTCCTAGTCTGTTTGTTTGTTTGTTTGAAGTCACCAGTCCTACAATTCCTGTGAAGTATCTAATTAGGACTTGTTTTCAGTGCACTGAGGATAGAAAACAAGAGCTCCGAGCTGGGGTGGCAAGCTGGAGCCGTCTGGAACCCACGCTGAAATGTGCTAGAGCCCCGAGTCCTCAGCAATCACTGGCCTAGGGCAGGACAGTGACCACACATTTCCGAACACAGTCCATGGAGCCAACCTCCTGTGTGGAGACCAGAATGATACACAAACAAAACACATTAATACCAGCCCAGGAATGAACACAGGTGTGAAACTGCCTCCCAGTCACAGACCCAGCCTCACGCACCGGACCGTGGCTGTAAACTCAAACTGGACAAGCAATGACACCTTCGATGCAGGAGAGATAGGCCTGGAACCGAGCAACCCTTCCAGACCAAAATTATGATTAAAAAGGGCTTCAGAGAAATTCTTCCAATCCTCACATCGCAAACCCTACAACTATCAGGTGTAAAGAGTAAATGTCCAAAGGTACAATTCTGAAGCCCCTGATGTGACATTACACAAGAAACATGGAGGTGGAGGCCAGACCAAACCTCTGTGGTCAGGCTGGATCAATAGAGTGATTTTTTGTTGTTTAAACTCAAATGGTTATGCTATTGTTGTTTTAACAAGTAAAAGAACTTTGTAACTAATGTGTAACTTTGTAATAACTAACTTGTAACTTTGTAATAAATATCTTCTTTGCTGAATACAATTACAGATTGAAGTAAAAGTTTTAGGTCAAAAAGCTAAAAATATTCACAACCAATGCATAATTAGAATAGCAAGATTATCTATTCCCATTTCCCTCAGAACTACAGAACAAACTCCAGACATGCTGGTAGAGGGAAGATGAGGTGCGAGGAGAGAACACCACACACTGCTCACAGGACCACTTGCCATGCTTCTCCGTGAGCACCTTAATTTGTAGGACTGACTTTGAAACTATGAAAAAATGTAAGTTATGAAGACACAAACTTCTAAAAGTAAGAAACAAGTGTAAATCAATAAGGGAACACGGCCATACAGATAGGAACTGTGTGATTTTAAAACACAGCAATTTAACAGTACATCCTTGTAAGAAACACCAACTTCGAAAAAATTTCAACATGTTTTCTGAACCCTATTGTTAACAGTAACACTGTTCCTATGTTTACAGAAAAAAACAATCAATCATGTTGATGCTGTTAGGAAGAAAGAATGCTACTGTAAAAGATACCCAGGTTTTCTAACATCAAAACAATTTAAAGGAACAAGGACTCCTGAGAGAAGCAGCCATCTCAAACCCCAGGAAGGACATGCACAGGAGGGACATCCCGCCAAATACCAAGTCACTCAAGACCACCAGTAGCCAAGGCCCAGAAAGAAGCTTGCTGGAAGACTCTGGCTGGCTCCAGGTGTCACTTCAAGAACCACAAAGGAAAACAACTGTTGTGGATCAGAAACACAGGAGGGCTGTCCATCCACAAGCTCGATAAAAAGCCTTAAGTCACTGCTCCTTGTGAGAAGACAATCAAGTAAGTGTTCTGGACCTCTCTCTATCTACACCCAGTCAAGAAAAGAGAGAAAACAAAAAGAAAAACAAGGCAACTGACACAAAAAGATACAGCCAGCAGAATCTACAAGGTCAATGACAAACCAACTAAAAAACAAAGAAGTAAAATGTAAGGGAAGAAAGGGAATTTTACTGTAAAAAACTTCAAAGGCATATTAATCAATGTGTAAGTCACTTCTGGATCCTAATTCAAATAAACATTAATCAATTTTCATGTGTGTCACTTGGTTCCCACTCCAACTAAAGGAATTACCAGAGACAGCTGGGAAAATGGAAACAATGTTATTCAATCAGAGTAAAAAATTACTATCAATTTTTTTATATGTAATAATGGTATTGGAGTTATACAAAATAATAGTTTGGGAATGGAGCAACGTATACTGCAGAAAAGAAGAAAAGGGTTGTTGATCACTGAAATTCTATAAGTGCATGAGTGTTCACTACCTCTTTCTCTTCTTTTTATATATCTGAAATACTCTAAAATTTTTTTTTTTTTAAGTTATGCTGGGGGAAAATACGTAACTGGCTATTTCTTTATGGAAGAGAATTCTTTTACCCAAGAGAGTGCACAGATCTGCTTGTTGTTACTGCAGATCTGCTTGGTGTCGCACACAGACAGAAAACCAACTTGGTGTGTACCTGAATCGGGCCTCCCATCTGAGCTGCGGAACTCCTGCATCCTCTTCTCCAGCTTTTGCTGCCGCCGTCGTTTCATAACCACTTCAGGATTAGAAATGGTTCGCGTAAAGCTGGTTTCCGGCATGTCCTTGTATACCTCAGCAGCCAGTCGGGAATTCTCACTGAGGAAAGAAATGGTAACAGAACTTTAAGCCTTTTTCCACTGTAACACAAAACTATATGATATCGGGGCTGGGGATGTGGCTCAAGCGGTAGCGCGCTCGCCTGGCATGCGTGCGGCCCGGGTTCGATCCTCAGCACCACATACAAACAAAGATGTGTGTCCGCCGATAACTAAGAAATAAATATTAAAAAAAAAACAAAAAAAACTATATGATATCAAAAGAGTAAATGCTACTGGGCTACCTCTTACCCCATGGAAAAGTTGTGTATACTCACCATGTGCTAATCAATTACTATGAAATAGAGAATATACTCTCTCGATAATATACCAAATTAAGCAGATATCTTCAACAAAATCCTTATCATTAGGTCACACAACTTATGTGCTGTATACTCAATAACAAAAGGAAAATCTATAGAGTATACATTAAAGAAATTCTGACTATTGTTATCCTAAAACTAACCAAATGAATGATATTATATCACAACTTTCTAACCATGAGAAATAATTATAGGATTGATTGCACTTAAGTAAGAATCTTATTTAAAATTATAATAAATCTTCAAGATCTCAAATTAGTGAAATCTCATGATTTTGTAAAACCTAAAAGATTTACCAACATCACTTTCCTAAAGTTAAGCTTTCAAAAGGAAATTGTTCTAACAATTTCTGTAAAGGAATCAACTACACAGAGTGATGAGCAGAAAACTAAATATTAAGTCAAAATGGAAAAAGTGATATGCTATTAATAAATACACCTAAATACGTAATTTTCATAATTAAAAATGAAATTTTAATTAATCAAGTTAACAATATAACTCATTTTAAGTAGCTCATTTTCTAAATCAAATTATACATCGTCTCAAAACCTAAACTGACAAACACAGCAAACCATAAGGCATTAGTTTTAAACAAGACTTTTCTTTTTTTTATAAATGACCAATTGATCTATGCAAATTTCTTCTTCCGTACAACCACATTAAATACAGCCTACTACACTGTGCCCAAGTGATTATATCCCTGAACTGCTTATTAAACTAGTTTTGCTATATCTCAAATAGGCGCAAATTCCACTCTAAAGGACACATCATTCATGGACACACAGAAAATATCAACTCATTCTAAAAAGTGGGAAGAAAACAAACTCAAGGAGACCACTGCACCACAAAAATATAAATGGCTAATGAACACATGAAAGATGTTAACTTTTGAATAATACATTAAATTTAGTATGTGGAGAATATCATGTAACACAGAGGTAATACACTGATCCAAGAGGTAAGAGGTGTAAGCATGTAAGAAAATGAGAAGGGGTGGTCAGCCAACAAGCTGAATACCCAAGTCACAGTCCTGGAAATCTCCCAAGGAGACACGCAGACCTGCTCCTACCCACTGTCCCTCGGTACCTCCCCAGAAGCAATTGGGTGAGTGCCTGTAATACCAGAAAGATGTTCACTGGGTCATTATTCAAACCTAGGGTAGGGAGGTGGGCTACAAACAAATACAGGTACATTAAAAAAGAATCAGGTACATAAATGATGGAAGAACCATGTGACAGAATGCCATACAATCTTAGAACTGTTTTTGTGAAATACATATATACAGGAAAAATACCATGTAAAAAGTTCCAGTTGAAAAAGCTGTGATTGTACTTGTTTAAAAATCTTCTATGTAAACACTTTAAGAATATATATTTGTACGGAAAAACAGACAGGATTAGCTTCTCTTGGGTTCCTCATGGGTTCCGGCCCATCTACTGTCTGACTTTCTGAAGTGTGTGTTCCTTACTTGGCCATGTAACATACATAGTACAATGCATTCAATACCAGGGCACAAAAAGCTGCCCAAGGGCAGGTTGAACTAGCAACTGGATGGGGCAGAGTGCACGCTGGGAACTAGAGTCTACCTAAGGAAAGTCTAGGATGTGACCTACATGTCTTTCTGTTATGCAGAAACACAGAGATTTCCCTTATTCCCTCATCTCTGAGCTCAGGAGCTCAAATATCTTGGGACAGATAAAGTGCACCCACCATAGGCTGGAGTAACAGGGCAGGAATGGGGGACTTGATGTGTCTGAACCTTCAAAGGGAAAACCTGCTTTTCCCTGGCCTTGCCCCTTCTACCAGACATCAGTGTCCCGAGGCACACAGGAAACCCTGCCGCCCAATTCCAGATGAGGCCTCTGGCAGCAGTGCTCCACTCAGGAAACAGGCACCTCAGTCATGTATGCTGGGGTGAGCAGGAGGGTGGGCAGGCTTCTAACCTCAGGGACCTTCCTTAAGTAAGACCCGTTTACTCCCTAACTTTGTGGGTCAATCTGCATCCTTCCCATAGCCTTCTGGGAAGGCCAAAGACAGTTGCATTAAGAACATCTGTGGGCTGGGCTATAGTTCAGTAGTAGAGCACTTGCCTAGTACATGGAAGGCACTGGGTTCGATCCTTAGCACCACATAAAAATGAAAAAAATAAAATAAAGGTATTGGGTCCATCTGCAACTAAAAATATTTAAAAAAAAAAAAAAAAAAAAAAAAAAAGAGCATCTGCTTGCAGTGCAGAGCAATGGGAATACTTCCAGAGCAAACCCACCTGTCATCCCCTCGAGAAGGTCCATCCTCCTTATCAGACATCTGTCTCAAGGCCTCCTTTTCTCTCTTCTTTTTTTCTTTCTTTTCTTTCTTTGAGAGAGTTCTCTTGAAGTTCTGTATAACACCTTCTTTCTCCTGCTTTTCTGGTCCATTACTTTGAACCTTCTGATAGAAGTAACATCGTCACTCGTTAGCCACTACCCAGGATAGCATAATGTTCCCTGTGGGGAGGCTTTCTTCTCCACATACAGCATCTCAAACCAGAGCTACGGGAACAGGTGAACTCTGGGGTGTGGGGACATTACATACAGTGAGTGAGCCTAGAGTGACACAGGCAATTTTTCAAAACCAAGTGAATTACATACTCGAGTCTGTGTGTTCAATTGTATATAAATTTACCTAACTTTCAAACTAATTGAGCAAGCAGGCAAACAAACACTCAAAGCTAGTAAGAACACTGGGGTGTGATTCATGAAATCTGACTTTTAATGACTAAAACTCCAATAAGTTACCATAAAGTAACCTCAGTAAAAGGAGCCTAATAAAACATAGAAATGAGGAGTCTAAATCACCATCTGCTTAGTAGGTACTTTTCTTTAACTTCAGGAGAAATGTTAAGAGTAGTCATAATAAGTGGCTTTCACAAACCAGGGTCCTACTTATCAGCTTTCTGCAAAACGCCTGACTGCTTTTTCAGGCCTTGTATGTGTTTGCTTGTTCTTAATCTGCTTTTCAACTACGAAAAGGCCGTCCCACATAGCCACATTATTTTTAGGTGGAAACTTAACAGGTGAAGAATTTTAAAAAGAAGAAAAAGATAAAGTACTGGAGAGAAAACTGCCTTTTACTTTCTAAGATGGGGGAGTAGAGAACATTCATGTTCCTGTTTCCATTCCGGAATCTTTTACATTGCACTGGTCCTAAGAAGAATTTGCACCTGGCAATGAAGGTTTGTGGCCCACTGCAAAGTGAACAGAATGCACAGCACCAGCTGAAATCACAACACAAGGATGAAATGAAATGTGAGTGCAGGACCACAGAAACCCATTCAAACCTGTGTGCATCACTTCAGGTACAGTCAAGTCACTAAACACGGCCATGAGGAAATCCAAGACCCCATGTATAGGTGTGAGGATCAGCAAGCAACACTGGCCTCACGCAGAAGGAAAGTGTTCTGCCACTGTGAGTGAGCAATGACAGTCTCTCTCAGCGTACAGGGGGTTGAACAGAAGAATCCCTCAAAGTCCTCTGAACTTTGCATTTGCTACTGCTTGCTAATACTGAATTCCTGTGAAAGATGCTATCTGATTTAGCAAAGATTATGTAGTATTTTGAAATTATATCAACATTTCTAGTATTCCACAGAAAAAAGAACAGTAGTACAGAAATTCCAGATGAGCCAGGCAAGATTTAGAACTGACACGGCTCCCTGGCCGCCAGCCACACAGCCAACCCAATAATCCCTTCCAAAGCAGTGAAGCATGACTGGCACAGGCCTGAGGCACAGCAGGCCAGTGCCAAGGTGAGCCAGGGCATGCTGACATGTCACCCAGCTATGGCCCAGCCTAGGCCTAGTGCAGACGCCCATTGCAGAAGACCGCTCCACACAGCACCACAGCTCGGAACCACCAAGCTTCTATAATCCAATAACCTCAACCTCTTACTTCCCCATGAGCAGTGGAAAAATGAAAGTGGAACAGACCTGGAAAGGACTGCAGGTGAGTCTGGGCTGGTACTTTTCCAAACCCTGATTAGCATAAATCTGAACCAAAAATATTGACCCAAGTGATATATAAACCCCTACACTAACACACTCCCATATGGGAATCCCCTTTCACCCTGCAGGAGTTGTGTTTCTATTCACACTTGAATAAATCTTGTTCTTACACTCACTCACCCTCATCTGTGGATTTCATTTTTCAAATCTGCAAGACAAGAACTCAGAAAGAAAATATTGGCGATGAGCTGCTGAGGTATGCCTCAACACCGAAGGGCATAGCTGGCCTTTAAGAGCTGCAGCACATTTCTTGGCTGCAGAGCCTGCAGCCTGTGCAGTGCCTACCTGCCAGCATAAGTGGAGAATCTAGTTTCATCCCAAACTCCAGTTTCAGAATCATCCCTCCATCGTCTAAGAACACCAAGAGTTTGCCGATTCCTAACCTCACTCGTGCACTGTGGAAGGTTGTCATGTGCCTTTTGCAGTGGCGTCTGAAAGTTCACTATAAATAGATTATCAGAGCTTCCTCTTCCTTCCTGATTCTCATTAAAGCAATTCTGATTTTACAGCTTGGGGAAAGAATGGAAGGTGATAACTTGATCACTAACTCAGTCACAAAAACTTACTCCTCTTTCAAGAAGTGAGCAGCAGCATCTGGGACTACTAGATGAAATGAAGGGTAAAGCAGACACCATCAGGCTGCTTTTATGTCCTTTTCTAGGAGGACAGTAGAGGGATTTAGGGAGAGAAGACAAATAGAAGGAGCTCCTATAACAAAAATTCAATCCGGTTTGCTCCCACCCAGCCACAGTCAGCATGAGATAGGGAGGCGCCACCTTAGCAGGGGCTGCGTCGTTCTCATTCTTGAGCACAAATCTGCCTTCCCGGTCATCTTTGTTCCAATTCAACTGCACAACTAGAGGCTTCTCATCAGTGTCCAATCTTCTTTCTTCTTCAAACATGAAATGGAAAAAAAAAAATATGCCGTAGTTATTTCATGGCATCAGCACAATAATTGGCCAAGTCATATAATTTAATTTTATAAAGTATTTTATTCCCCCAAGGATCTGTTGACAGACTGAAATGCACTGTTCAGAATGTCAAATCAGTGCTTAGTATTCTGTCAATACTGTATGCCCATTACCATGACCAGTGCCAGGTACTGACAGGGGCATTCCCCTTGTTCAGATATAACTGGGAAAAAAAGGAGAAATATACATGGACTAGGATAAAGTAAACACAACTCCGCTGTGACCTTATTTCTGAAGTCAAATCATCTCTTATGCAACTAGAAAATAAGAAAATGATGTTAATACAATGCAGAAGTTCCACAGGCTTACCACCTTAATGTTACATCCTACAAGCAACAGCAATAGCACACAATCAGGGTAGAAGTGACTGCAGTGACCTTCTGCTCTTCCTACCTGCATATACATCTCTGAAGCTTGCCAATCTCGACCCTCAGCTCGCCTTCACCAGAAAGCTGCCATGCCTTTCTCTGTGTTCCAGTGAAGTGCATGACTGGTGCACTGAGTCCCCCAGGGAGCAATTCCCAAGTGCTCCACAGAGCCTGACATTTCCAAAATCCAGAAGCCTATGGTGGGGTGCAGGCTCCAGGGAGAAGGCCCTGAAGGATGGAGCAGGCACAGCATCACTCAGCAGGGAAAAGACTAAGGAGCAGGGCCAGTCCACCTAACTCTAAGAGCACATTCCCAGGTGTCCTCATCCCTGGAGAAACCCATTCACCATGCTTTTCCTGTTACTTTGTTATAGCCATTGCTACAAATTTAAATAGTTTTTTAATAACCTGCCCATTTTTTCTTTCTTGTGAAGTCTGCCCTGGCATACATTTGGTAGAACTGAACTCTTCCAGGAATTCCTGCTGCAGAAGCACCTGTACAAAGCTTCCTCCCTACACAATGCTTTACAACCCTTGTGAACAGGAGGACCCAGTACACCCAGGCTTGAATAAAGGAAACTCATCATAAAACCAAAGTATCTGGTAAGGCAGGGGACAGAATTCCCTCTCCTATGGGCATCCTCCCGTGTCCAGCTTTGCCACTGCATAGCGGGCTGGCCAGCACATCATCACCAGGAGCACAGGCAGTGCACACACTCAGCCACTGTCGGGTAGGTGCAAATTCTGCACAGAGTGAGATTACATGGTGCTAGTCAGTCAGCAAATATCTCTTTAGTTAAAGAGATAGCTGGCAAGGGCGGTGACAGGAGAAAGGTCTAGCTCCTGAAGGCTGCAAGAGCAGTGAGGCGTGCTGGTTCCATGATGGGCCAAGGCTGCTCCTCATAACCAGGCTCCACAACGGCACAGAAAGTAAAGAAGCAGAGCCAGGACTAAAGATTGTTTTGTGAACTGGCCTGTACGTGACACTAAAACACTGTTAAATTTGAGATTGACCTCATTTCTCAAACAAGGTCTCTATCAAAATGCTTTTGCAGGGCTGGGGATATAGCTCAGTTGGTAGAGTGCTTGCCTTGCATGCACAAGGCCCTGGGTTCAATCCCCAATACCACACACACACACACAAAAAAATTCTTTTGGCACTGTTCACTGTACAATGTTTTCAGATTGAAGTGGAGTTATTTTAAGGGGCTTGCTATAGGCATTACGCATCTCTGGGTAACAGGCTCTGGTGTAGGTGATAACACATCAGTGAACACACCAGGAGAGGCACTTCGGAGCCACCCTGGACTAGGGTTCTCCAATGAAGAGCCCCGCTAGAGCATAGACCCAGCCAGGACTTGAAGGGAAGGAAAGGTGTAAGATGCTCCAGAGAAGGTCAGAAAGACAGGCAGGCAGTGTGGCAGAACTCTGGGCACCGGCATGAGCACAGCCCCACACCAGGTGAGAACTGTCATCTGATCAATACTGCCAATGCCATGGCAAATTAAGATTCTACAAAAGCACTAACATCCCCAGCAAGGGATGGCACCACAATGATGGATGACGACATGATGGTGCTCTCACCAAGGCTGCACAGAGGACCCAGATGACCATATCAAGACCCGCCACCATGAGGCCAGCCACAGGCTCACTGTGACAAAGGAGGCAAGCATGCCAGAAAGAGCTAGACTTCCAGAGGTTCTTAGTAAGCACTATATACAAATAGTAAGGCAACGTATCAGAATGCAGGAATAATAGGTTATGAATTAATCAATTGAAAATCAGCTTAATAAACTAGTGATAAAAATCAATAAATTTGGTCAGGTGTGGTGGCACACACCTGTAATCCCAGCAGCTTGGGAAACTGAAGCAGGAGGATCACATGTTCAAACACAGCCTCAGCAACTTAGTGAGGCCCTGTGTCAAAATTTAAAAAATTAAACAGGTTGTGACTCAGTGGTAAGTACCTCTGGGTTCAATTCCTGGTATCAAAAAAAGAATCAAATTTGAATTCTTGCATAAGCAAGAATTATCAAACTGTTCTGGTTACAAAATTTATACTAGTTTGAAATTCCTCATGATGTCATAACTAACATTAAAACTAAATCATGAAAGTAAAACAAAATAAAGGTGGGCTGTTCTTAAAGCATAGTGAGAAATCACTAAATGTAAACTTAAGGTGCTCTGGGCCCCTCTGCACTTTAGTCACTAAAAAGTCCTTCTGCCTTAGTTTTTCATGATTTTTTTATTTGCATAATCTTTTATGTTTCCACTTAAATTCCTATGAGGAATCTTATACAGAAAGAGAATAAAAGTGGAGTTTCCCTGGTGGGTGACATAAGGGTCTGACCCCAGAGTTATCCCACAAGGGCTGGCAGGTAGACATGATGAGTTGCCCTGTAGCAACAGGCTACTGGGGAGCACTGAAAGGTTTGAAGGACCCAAGTACACCTGCCAGGCACCAAGAGAACCCTGACTCCAGGACTATGTTGACTCTGCAGCATCACCTTGGTCAGCACCGTGGATGCTGAAATAAGTGAGTACTGTCTGAAAACCCACATGCACAGGAAGTGAGAGCCAGAGTGTGACAGGTTTGGCAGACCCAGGAGACACCCCCCCATCAATAGCAGCAGTTGTGATAAGAATGAGATGAAAAGCTTAGCGTGCTTCCCATTTTATGTGTGCTATTTTTTTCAACCATCTACCAGATTATTAACTAAGTATGCACCAATTGTCAGAGTCTACCTATTTAGTAAACTGGACTACTGTGTATTTCCTTTGGCCTAGTGGGGTCATTAAAAAAAATCACTGAGATACTAAGGACTCAGGGAACCCTGAAAACATGTGTGCTTGGATTCCCAGGTCTGAGGTCCGGTGCAATACATAGAGCAGGCAAGGACACCAAAGGGCTAGGGAAAGCACTTCCTTTGCCTTGAAATTCCTTTATTTTGTTTAGCCCATACCAAAAAAAACCAAAAGCAAAAACAAAAAATACCTATTTTACTTTTTAATTAAAAACATCATAGAAAGTTTAAAGGAAAAAAGTTGAAACCATTCAACTTTTAGATATCAAATACCAGTCTTTCATCGTATTACTCCAGAGACTTTGGTAGGACCAAATAACCAGACAGCAAGGATGGAAAAAGCATTTAAGACAGATATCTTCTTTTCTTTGTAACAAAGGTTCTAAGATAAAAGAAGAACTCAAACTCAGAAAAAATACCCAAAATTGCAAACATTCTCTATTGCCAAGTTTACTTTGGGTATTATTTATACAGGGAATATGCTCAAATCCTTAAAAAGTAATGAACATGGCCCACCTCCTATACCACTAGGCAAAGGGTACCCTACATCTGGAAATCCGCCATGACAAACATCTCAGTCCAAATTCAAATGCACAAAGAAAGCTGTATATCTGAAAAAAATGGATTATGTTCAGAAAATATTTGTGGTTAAAATTTACAACGGGGTTGTGTCAAACATAGCCTTTAACTTGCTGAACTAACTAACTGTATCCTGTACTTTTTCCACAGTTCATACAACACCTATAAAAATTGTATAAATTTCTACATTTCTAATCAATCCAACTGGAGTTGTCATTTGGTATAGTAAAGCTGTACATAATCTTACAGAATGTAACATAATTTCCAACGTTCAGTCAAGGAGGAATGACAGCTACGTCAGGGGACTTTCCTTGAGATACACAACACAGCCTGGAGAACAAGGAAAGCATGTTGCTCACCAGGCAGAAACATGACAGCAAGACCCACAACTTACACCACAAACATCTGACTGGCCACAGCTAGTTACAGAAGCACAACTGTATACCAGGCACACCCTCCAAAGGCACGAAGCACCCCACCACCATGCAGGCAACACAAGACATGCTGCACAGCATGAGCCGTCAACTGTCATGCCCCTTCCTTCACAGAAGCAAGCACTTCATGAAACTGAAATGTTCATTCTACTTCCAGTGAGCATAGGCGCTGGGAACTTCCCAGGCATAAGAACTGTTGCCAACCCACCCATCACTCCCTGCCCATGCAAAAAGGAGGCAGAGGGCTATGGTGATTGAAATGCACAGTGCAAGCTGTGCACTCCAGGTCAGGGATACCTCCTAGCAAATGCTCTGCAAACACCAACCTCCGCTGACGTGCACTTCATACAGTGAATACTTGGGAGACGACAGCATGCGCATGTCGGGGCGGAATTTCTCTGCCAGAGTTTCAATCACATCTTGGGTGGTAGCAGTGCTAGAAACGCGGATGCATTTTGTGGCAAAGTTTCCAGCAGCTTTATCTTGAAAATAAAATCTCATCACTCCATGGAACTCCAGATCCTAAAAAAAAAAAAAAAATTGAAAAAAATAACACTTTGAAGAGATTCACTTTTGATAATTATGCATAATAAGTAAAAAAGATTAGTCATCACTTTCTAAAAATGTTTCTTTACATAAACACCTGAGGCACAAATTAATATGAGATTTTAATCTTCGAGTTTAAGTGACTCTGGACAAGCTGTTTAAGGTTCTCACTGCCTCACTGTCCAGATGGAAAACAATGGCTATGAGGAAACTAAAGTTGACAGCCAGCTTCACTGGTCCTCCCCAACGCGGGCACATGTGGCGTACACTGTCTACTTCTCCACCACCAAAGAACTGGGGAGTTTGCTTCAATCACCAACTCTTTGAGTCTCTGCTTGAGAAGAAAGGTGTGAGACAGACCCAGAACTACAACCCAGAGCCACTGCACTCCGAAGCCCAGCCTGTGCTGCCCCTGTGCTCTGAGCCCAGCTCTGAGCTTCTGAGCCATTCTCTTCTGAAAGTAAGGGGGATATGTCAGCCACAGTATGGCCACCACTGTGGATGAATGGAATTCTAAACTTTTCATGGAGTACGAGTGTAACAAATTCCCAGCATGAACTCACCCTAGACAAACAATGCCCTTGATCCTTGTCTCAAAGTCTCACTTGTAGAGAAAAGCCACAGCAAACCCAGCCCAGGGAGTCCCTGCACAATCCTGCTGTATGGCTGAGGCCTGCACAGGAGACACCCTCTTTGGCTTCTCCCTTGAGCGCAGAAGCACAATTCCTGAGGGGGTTCCCAGGAGCATTTCCAAGGCCAGGCCACTCCCACGGTGGCCAGCAGGAGGAGGGACTAGGCTCACCCTTGACCCCTCTCACCTCTCACTCTGGTTAGTACTTTCTCAAGAACCAACCAGAATCTAACCAAGAATTTGTTTTAAACACTCCCCCCGAACCCTCATCCCAACCCTGCTAAGTGGAATCACATCCACCCTTGGCTTGCACACTCCATGGAAGCTTCCCCTTCTCTCAGAAGTCAATCTGACCTGGGGCCCAGAGCCAGGCCCATCTGAGCCTCTATTTCTCCCCAGTCCACCGGTCTTTTCTTCATGGTTATTTATAAACTAAGAAGTACTTATTTAAAGAGAAATAGGGGATACTGGAGAGGGGTTTACAATTGTATAAACAACATGAAAATAAAATCAGGAAGCAAGACAGTAAAGCACACTTGCAGCTCAAATCTTCTCTGGGCCTGTTCACCCTAGACCTGCTCCATCATGCCCACCCCATTCCCCAGGTGCCAGGGGGTTTGGGGGAGGCAGGGTCCCCATGGTGGGGTGGACTTGAGAAAGCTTCCTCACTTAGCTAGGTAGAAGCTGCAGAGTAGTAGTCCTGCTCTGGTTTCTCAGAGATTATTAGCAACCACCTCTTTGGTATGGATAGAGTAACAAAGCAAACTCAACTGATAGGCCTTTCAAAGTCTCATGTTGCTCTGGCAACCCTGGAACCTCCAAGTGACAGCACGTGAGAGGAGGCTCAATTGCAACCTGTGGGCCTGAGCTGGTCAACACCAAGCTACACCAGGCCCTTGCCAGACACTCTCACGCACCCTGTTCAGCTTTCCTTCCATTCAAGAACCTTCCATTTCAGAGTCCACTCTCCTTCACCAGCTCCAAAATTACTATAATGTTTAGTTATATAGATATAAGCTTTCCTATGGAAGCTGTATTCTCATCCCAAGAATGTGAGACTGCTACTGCCACCACCCCAAAGTCTCAAAGGTGAGCTGGCAGAAGCACGTTCCTCTTGATAGAAGTGACACCAAAAGGGTCCACCAGCCCCATGACACTCGGCCATCCTGTAAGCAGAGCCTTCACATTATCTGCAGCACAACCCCAAAGAACATGAAGGTACCAACCTTCCTGAGAGCAGTCAACAAGGGATCCCAGGCTAGGAGACGCTGAAGAATCAGAAAAGCGACATCACCAGCAGTGGGGTGGGGAGACCCTCCATCGGCATTAGCAGGATAGAGAGTGAATGGATAATGACAAATACAGGAAGGTGGAGAAGTCCACCTAACTTCTCATAATTCCTTACAGACAGATCACTACCCTTTACAGTGAAAAGGAAACAGCAGATATAAACCTCCTCCCTAATGCTTCAGTTTCCAACCTTGCCTATAATGCTAGGAGGAAAGGGGAAACACAGCCAGTCAGAGGGGCAGAGCAAGTGCCCCCGCCCACAGTACTTGTATAGAGAAGCACAAGCACTAACCTGAGGGGTCTGATGAGACCACGCTCCAGGCCTTACAACTTGAGTCAAGTATACAATGAAAACTACCTTCGATTTGATTTCAAATTTGTATTCCAGGAGTGTTAATAAGTTTGACATCAAACAGAAGCAGCTGTTAAAGTTTAGATATGAGGTGTTCCCCAGAAACTCATGTGTGACAATGTAAGAAATGACTGTGTTATATGACCAGGGACTGAACTTCTGAAATCATGAGCCAAAATAGACTTTTCCTTCTCTACACTGTTTTTTTTTTTTTTAAAGAGAGAGAGAGAGAGAGAATT
>NW_025999983.1:1672870-1778058 GCF_001458135.2 Marmota marmota marmota | reverse complement strand
TATTTTTTTTTTTTTTTTTTTTTTTTTTTTTGTAGATGGACACAACACAATGCCTTTATTTTTATGTGGTGCTGAGAATCGAACCCGGCTCCCGCCCGTGCTAGGCGAGCGCTCTACTGCTGAGCCACAATCCCAGCCCCCTCTACACACTGTTCTTATCAGATCTTGGACCACACAATGAAAAAGCTGACTAAAACATTAAGTATACCTATGACCAGACTATTCCCTTAATAAATTAATAGGTTAACATTCTGTTCAATTATTTGGCCATTCCTAAGTTTGGCTAATGTAAGTGCATAGAATCTTATCAAACCTGATAAATGGGGCTGGGGTTGTAGCTTAGTGGTTGAGCACTTGCCTTGCATGTGTGAGGCACTGGGTTCGATCCTCAGCACCACATAAAATAAATAAATAAAATAAAGATATTGTTTCCCCCTACAACTAAAATTTAAAAAAAGAAAAAAAAACCTGATAAAATTGAAAAAAATCAAGTTCCTGAACCTGAACACTGGAGTGTAAGGACAAAACTAACAAATTATTATTATTATTGTTATTATTATTATTAACATACAAAAAGGGTTTACTACATGTCAGGTACTAAGAGTTTCATACTTAATTCCCCAAAATAAAGAGTTGGGTGTGATCACCACCACCACCAAATGAGGAGAAACAGAAGAGATGACACAGAGGGGCTAAGTCACCCAGCCTGCTAGGAGCAGGACTGGGATGTGCCAGCCCGAGCCATCAGAGTAGGACTCAACATGGATCTCTGCCTCCACAGGGAGGGGTGCNTAGTAAAGCTGTACATAATCTTACAGAATGTAACATAATTTCCAACGTTCAGTCAAGGAGGAATGACAGCTACGTCAGGGGACTTTCCTTGAGATACACAACACAATGCCTTTATTTTTATGTGGTGCTGAGAATCGAACCCGGCTCCCGCCCGTGCTAGGCGAGCGCTCTACTGCTGAGCCACAATCCCAGCCCCCTCTACACACTGTTCTTATCAGATCTTGGACCACACAATGAAAAAGCTGACTAAAACATTAAGTATACCTATGACCAGACTATTCCCTTAATAAATTAATAGGTTAACATTCTGTTCAATTATTTGGCCATTCCTAAGTTTGGCTAATGTAAGTGCATAGAATCTTATCAAACCTGATAAATGGGGCTGGGGTTGTAGCTTAGTGGTTGAGCACTTGCCTTGCATGTGTGAGGCACTGGGTTCGATCCTCAGCACCACATAAAATAAATAAATAAAATAAAGATATTGTTTCCCCCTACAACTAAAATTTAAAAAAAGAAAAAAAAACCTGATAAAATTGAAAAAAATCAAGTTCCTGAACCTGAACACTGGAGTGTAAGGACAAAACTAACAAATTATTATTATTATTGTTATTATTATTATTAACATACAAAAAGGGTTTACTACATGTCAGGTACTAAGAGTTTCATACTTAATTCCCCAAAATAAAGAGTTGGGTGTGATCACCACCACCACCAAATGAGGAGAAACAGAAGAGATGACACAGAGGGGCTAAGTCACCCAGCCTGCTAGGAGCAGGACTGGGATGTGCCAGCCCGAGCCATCAGAGTAGGACTCAACATGGATCTCTGCCTCCACAGGGAGGGGTGCTGACTATTTTTCTTTAAGGAGAGTAGGAAACAAATGGCCCAGAGGTCAGCAACCTGCACCCATTGCCTTCCTGGACTGAAGTGGCATGCAATGAAGGGAGGCATGCTCAAGCGGGGCAGAGGCCAGGCTGGCTCTGCCTCAGCACTACTGGCCCACATGTCAACCACCTGGGAGAGAGCAGTGGATACATGTCAGCATGTCAGGCTGCATCTTTAACTGAGTTACTTAACAATGCTGAGAACTTAAATTTCCTCAATTCTAAAAGGAAAATAAGCTTGTTTTGAGCATTAAACAAAACACGTATAGCAACAAACATGCTGTTTGACACAGAAGTAAGTGCCCAGTGGTCTCAGGTCTTGCTCTGCAGCCTCTCCCAGGGGAGCATGGCTGTTCTGAGGCAAGGAACCCACTTTATTCTTTATGCTAGGTCTTTCCTCAAGGCACAAGGCAATGCTCTGCAGGTAACTGTACAGCAAATTTCAGTCAGAACCCCGAAAGCAGACCCAACTCTTCCAGCTGAGGTATCCATTCCAACTGCTAAGAACCCTGGAAAGCAAAATTTTAAATTTGTAATAAACAGCCATAAAGGCTTGAGGACAGAGCTACCATCCTAATAATGCTACAGCCAAGCCAGCTATGATTTTTAAAAACAAAGGCTGCCTTCGGGAGAAAAAGCACATCTCCCTCCCACAACACTGTCAGCTGTACAAACCACCAAGGACAAAGGATATAAATATTGCCATGTGACAGGTTCTCCAGGCTGAAAGGAAGAAACTGCTTGCAGCACAGTATTTTTGAAAGAAAATTCTTTCTTTATTTATTTTTATTATTTAGTTTTTAGTTTTCAGCAGACATAACATCTTTGTATGTGGTGCTGAGGATCGAACCCGAGCCGCACACATGCCAGGCGAGCGCACTACCGCTTGAGCCACATTCCCAGCCCTTTTTTTTTTTTTTTTGAAAGAAATTTTTTTAGAACAGATAATAACTCCCCATAATCAATCCATCAGTACAGTCAGCGTACAATGCTAATCTAGGTAATTTAATTTGAAGGGAAGGAAAAGCAAGCCAGCAATCACCAATGCCTTCTTCTTACAGGTAATTCCTCCTAACAGGACATGCATCTCTAGTATATATTTACCTTTATATAGACTTCTCCCTCAGAAGTGATATCACCAGAAACAGAAACTCTATTTAGGATCAATTTCATTACAACTACAAACAAAATTATTTTATCAGAAAGAGCACAAAAATGCTACATTGTAGAATCACTAAAGAGCCAATATAAATGCCTTACCAATGCCTCACCAACTCATGAGATTGATGATCAATTGGTATTATTTTCCAAACCAGTAGAGGCTCAGTGGGAAACCTAAACCTTCTCTGGATAAAGCTAACCAGAACCATTAGTTCCACGACAAATGGACCAACCATGCACAATTCATTTCTCTTGCCTGTGTTCAGCCCATATTGAAATTCATATCCCTCTCTAGCCTGTAACAAAAGCATTCTAACTTCAAACACCAACATCCCCATTCCAGTTCCCTGTGAGGAAACAAGGGGTGGCAGAACCAACCACTTTCCAGAACACTATCTACTTCTAGAGCTGGTGCCTCCGAAATATATAGCCACTCAGATGTAGGGCACACGTTCCAAGCCCCCAGTAGATACCTGAAACAAGAGTGTACTGAACCCAGTCTATGCTACATACGTTCTATACATACCTATGAACAAGTTTAATCTGTAAATAGGCACAGCAGATTGATAATGATGACAAATACTAAAGCAGAATATGGTGACAAGATTATTAATTGAATTAACTAATTTAAACTAATTTAAATTATTTATAACTTATAAATACTTATTTCTGAAATTTTCCATTTAATATTTTTGGACCATGGGTGACCATGGGTAACTGAGACTTTGGAAAGCAAAATTGCACACAGTGGGGGACTGCTGTATGTGCACATATTAAAAACACAGCTGTGCCCTCAAGCACATCCTTGCACACACACTGCTAGTACACGGGACAGTGAAGTGGACAGCAGTGGCTGTTCCTCCTACTTCTGCTAAACCATGATGACCTGAGTGTTACCAGTTTCCTGTAGAGGGTGGAGGAAGCATTTGAATGGGGGTTGGGGGAAGGTTATATGAACACTTTAAATGTCAGCATTTTGCGAATACTCTTTAAGATGATTTTTGTTTCATAACCTAAAACTTTTGGAAGACAAGCAATACTCCTGAAAGTCTAAGAAAAAAAAAGAGGCTTCAGACACCAAGGTTCTTCTCCCCAGGGTCTCCTTGCCAGCGACTTTCCATGCCCCACTCCCAGGGGAAGGAGCACCCACCAACCCCATACTCTTCAAGGGCATTAATTATATGACCTTGTAATTGTCTGACTTCCCCAATACAAAAGCACTTTCTACAAAAATTCAACAAATGTGCTTTATATTGAACTCTCTCTTCAGATAACTACAGGACATAGGTTAAGAATTATGCCTGAACTCAAACCCCAGTTTTACCACAATTCAGTTTAATTTCTCTGAGCCTCAGTTGCCTCTTCTGTAAAATGGGAACAGTAAGAGTGTGGCTTTCAGAGGATGCTGTCCGTTACCTTGGTCAGGGTACCCTAGTCTGCAGCCACTTGAGAGCAGCTAAGCAAGTGTGCACACTCTGGCCCTGAGACCCACAGAAGAAAAGGTTCACTCAGCACCCGCACATATGCACTTGGTCTTTATAATAAAAATGTCTGTATTAACACTTTGCTGTCTAAAACCACAAGCATAAGCTCTGGTACATAGCAGCACACACCTTGGCAACCACTGTGAACCAACCACCATGCTCCCAACGCTTCGATGCTGGTTCACCAAGTCTGAAAGACCATGTTCACTAAATACGGAGGGAAAGGCCATTGCTCAAGTAAAGAGCAGAAGTTTTCTGGACTCAAACACTGACAAGGCATGAGAGGATGTCAGCAGACCTCCCTTTCTATGCAGGCATGCTCACTGACACCCACCCAGTACCCAAACACTTAAACATTTTTTTAAACCCTCGGAAAACAGCCCACTGTGAAAACCAAGGAGCAAACATTTGTTTAAACACCTCAGTTATAAATGCCAATACTATCTACCCAACAGCTATCTGCTCGTCTGCTCGTAGCTGCCAAAACTCCATAAGACATGACTGTCAACTTTTATAGCAAGTCAGATTTCATGGAATCTCGACCCAGGCTCTTGGGAGCATCACAGAGGGCTCAAAGAATGGAGGTCCCCATGGTGCTCTTTGGCTTTCTGATTTTTGAATAATGAACCACATAAACATCTACATATATTAAAGGAGACATCAAGCCCACATGATACAAGAGCAGTTACTATATCTTCAATCATAATCTTTAAATACAGCATGTATACACACAGAGAAATGTACAGTTATAGCTCCAGAACCAAATCCATGAGGCATTACTGATTTTTCCATGTGCCCTTAGGAAGTCTGATGAAACCTATGAATATGTTCTTAAAATAAGGATTTTAAATGAATAAAATACAAAAGATTACATGAAAACACAATTATTCAACTATTTTAAAACCTATTAAGGAATAAGTAGTACTTCATCTTCATATCAAAGATCTGGAAAAATTTCATACAACTATTATTTTAAGGAAAACATGAGTAATAAACTCATCAGTGAAGAAAACACTAAATTTCACTTAGAAGTTAATAAAAAAAAATCTATTGAAAATAAACATGTAGTTCTTTTCTCATCCAAGTTCTGAGACCCTATGAATCTCTCCACAGACCTCAGTTCAGAACTCCTGCAGATACCCCGGCAATGGATATATCACCAAACAGGCTGTTGTGCTCCTTCTTGGAAGCTTGTCAGCAGGAAGTCCTGCACTGAATGAAAGCAAAACTCATGTCACACAGCTTCACTACCTGAGCTCATTGTAACACAGGGGTATTATCTGGGCCTACATACAAACGATGGGCTATCAATGATCGTATGTTTCCATTAATGAAATGGAATAGGGCAGAATAGAAGATTTCTACCAGGACTGATGCACTCTGCGTAAGCAAACAGCGCAAATACTGTCCCATGAAATTTTATTTCACTGATTCCTTTGTACATGCTATGCCACAAGATAAAACACACCGCTTTTCTTCCCATAGGTCACTATTGACCCAAAGTAAGTTGAAAAATGGTTTCTCAATCTCACACTATCAACATCTGGGGCTGGACAACTGTGGGGTGTGCATGTCTGGCACATGAGCATATCCATGCAAATGTTAAAAAACAAAGCTGGCCTTCACCACACCCATGCATACACACACCCAACAATCGCCATTTGGCCTGCTTCTGTTAAACCACAATCACATTTGAGTGCTAACAGACCAAGTTCACTGAACATGGTGGGAAAGGCCATTACTCAAGCAAAGAGCACAAGTTTTCTGGACTAAAACACTGACAAGGGGTGAGAGGATGCGAGCAGTCCTCCCTTTCTATGCACGCTGACACCTGCCCAGTACCCAACCACCTTACATACATTAATGGCATTAATTACACGATGTTAAATGCTAGTGTCTGGCCTTCATGCATGAGAAGCCAGCACCACAGCCCCACACCTACCCTGGGGCAATAACTAGTCTCCAGACATCTGCACATGGGTCCTGGGGACAAAGACATCTGATGTGAGTGTGGATTCAGAACAAGTCCAGAACCTCTTCAGAATGACATTCTAATTCTGGTTCCTTCGATTGCTCTCCTTCCTGTGACCTAATTCCAAACCCACTCTCTGTTCTATTTGCTTCTCATTTCCACATCTGTGTTCTACTCTCCTAGCCCCAAACAGACATAGACTGGCCAGAGAACTCCAGATGTGGGCTGAGCAGCAGAGGACACTAGTTCTGCACACTAAGCTGTAATTAATGCAACTTAAGACTACACCAGCCTTTTGGTGACCACTTCATAGTGTTAATCCACCAGATTCCAGAAAAATAAAAAGTTACATCATTTTCACGTTAATCTACTTGATAACATTTGTCTAGCTTGGTTCTCATCCATTCAACAATAGCCTTTAAGTATAGCTAATCAACTCATTCCTAATTCATTGAGATGTTGTAAAGAACACAATTTAGACATTGTTAGATTCCCTTATAAGGCCCAAATACTCAGTGGCTACTGCACTTCTTCCATCTATATGTATCCGCCTCTCTTGACCTCCTGGCATTTAATGAGCCATGTTGATTCCTATAACTGGGATCACACAGCTGTTTAAACCCAAGAGCTCCTTAGTCTTGCCATAATCCCACTTTGGTAAAGGTCCTACCAAATCACATCTTGCTTCTAAAACTTTTTACTGTGTAATAAACATCATCCTGGAAACTCACACTTAAACAAACACACAGTAAGATATAAAAGTATACTTGCCAGCATACATGAAAATAAGAGACAACTGAGACAAAAGCTCATGAAATAGGTCTTTTTACCCAAATCTGCCTCAAATGTATCAATAAATATATCTGACTGATTACAGCAGAACTCAGCATGTAAGACATTAAGACTCCCTTTTCACAAATTAAAGAAAGGTTTTTCTGTTATAGCATTGTTTGCTCTGCAGCCTTAGTTATCTCTTCTTTCAAAAGGAAGACAACACACTCTCTCCTTTCCACAAGAACTGAGACAGGGACACAGCGCAACAGACAGCACCTTTAGACTGCACTTGCTTCTTTGTTCAAAGACAGCCACCCAGTGACCCAGAGTCCTGTCTACGAAACTAACAGGGAGAACCACCCAATTACCAGCCAAAGCCTCAGCTACCCTAGAGGTAGGTCACCTGAGAGTACATGCTCATGAATGTTGAGCCGCACATGCACTATCTTTTGACCCTTCAGATAGGCGATGCAGCTCCCAGGTGAGTACAAGGGAAAAGGCCTGTAAAACCTGACACACTGAAATTGGAAGTCATCCCTAAGAGTTCTAAACTAGCCACTGTGCTTCAGAGAAGGCCTCGGATGGGAAGTGAAATAAAATGGCACTGACTCCTGTCTAAACACTAAGGTCCAGAATTTGGTGTAGCCTGTTGACTGACGTAGACTGAAATTCCATGTGCTATTCCAGCTCTGGGAAAAATCAGGCATGGTTGTAAAATTGCAATCTATCACCCCAGCATCTGGAATAAAATCTGAACTAAGTTGCTACAGTTGTCTCAAAAGCAATGAACATAAAGCAAGGCAGAAGCACTGCTCTAAATTCAGTAAAAAGCTGATGGGCCTGACTGGAGTACAAGAGCAAGTCCAATGCACAGAGATTTGACTCTAGTCACCAATGCAGAATTAGACCCTGGAACTCACACTGCTTTTCCCTTGGTAACATGATCAGACTCACAACTAGTTCTAGAAGATCATATCTTTTGATACATTATTTTAAGAAAGAAAGATTTTTCCAGCATCATTATTTAGTATTCCTGGAAGTAGGGGGTAACATGGCTCATTTCAACAAGTAGTCTGTTCAATTAACCAGATTTCTGATCTACAGATCAAGGGCATGAGAAACAATTCATCATAAGGGTGTGCATTTTCATGACAGTCCAAAAAAGTGATTTATGATTCCATGTCACTTCATATACTTCAACAAACTGGAATAATGAACTACATCAATGACACTCAATTTCAACATAAAATAAGTTATCCAGGACATGGAAATACAGATGAAGTCAAATTAGACTGAATGAATGTCCTTAAGCAACCTGTTTTCAGAACAAGATTTCTCTTGTGATACAAAATCTTTTCATTTAAATTAAACTTGTAAATTTAAGAAAATACCCAAATAAGAAATTGTGGGGGGTTTTCCCCCTGGAAAGAAACAAGCTAATTTTAAAAGTTACTTCCCATGGAGAAAAATAATCAAGAAATGCAGTGCGACCCAGAAAAAAAAGAGCTATAACTATAGAAGGCCAGTCCACTAAGTGCTCGGAAAAGAGTGAAGCCTCATGTCACAAAACCCAAGGTTTGTATGGAAGGAAGTGCTTAGAAGCAAACCTTTAGGGGTGTCTCAAATCAGTGTTAAAAGATGGCTTCCTCATGGGTGATGCTGAGATAAGGAGACAGCCCAGGCAAAACCAGATCCATATACCCACTGCACCTCAAGACAGATCCCAAGTGGATAAAGAGACACAGGTCAATCAATCCTGCTAACACTTAGGAAGAGGGCAAAAGTTCCTGCCCATGACCCAAAATGCTAAAGCAACTCAAGAAATATTAATAAAACTGACCACAGAAAACTCACATCACAAAACCAAACCAACCCAAACCCACATGCGCTCAGCAAGTCCAGAGGCAAGCACCACAGTGGGAGAAAACATCCAGAGAGGAATGTAGTGTCTCTTATGCACAAAGGGATCCCAAAATTTGAAGAAACGGACACTGCCCAGCAGAAAGATGGGCAAGACCCAAAACACCTACAGCAACTCCTGTTAACGGCGAGCATGTCCTTAAATATACAAAAGGATGGACTACATCACTCACAGCAAAACCACCTCAAAACAGAACAATGTTAACAGGGTCATTCTTCAACAACTCAGCTGCAAAACCTCTACCTTGGGAAGGATGCAGTGCACAAGCACTGATAACACAGCAACGCATGGAAAAGTCACACACATACACAAACACACACACACACACATACACACACACTGACACAGCAGCCCACTTGTGTGTACCTACCCCAGAGGTATACCAGCAAGAGCAACAGAAGCCCGGACACAATCCAGCGACAGGGCTGGGTGAGCGGATTCTGGTACATCCATATAGCAGGATAAGATGCTGCTTTTAAAACATCAAGGAAGCTCGCAGATGTGGGAAGGCAGACTATGCAAGACACACAGTCAAGCAAGGACAGAGTTCAGTGGCATGCACCTGAGTCCCTCCTGAGAAGGGGCAGGAAACACCACAAAGTACACTCAGAGTGAATGGATCCACATGCAACACACAAGGTGAGCTCTCCCAAGCACCCTCCATTACATAGGTATACCTCTGGAACCATGCAAGTATTTTAAATAAGAAAAACTAAGTTTTAATGAAAAACAATCACTGAAAACATAAATCAAGTTGAAATGAATGGGTCTAACTGTATCTCAAATTGGTCACATTACTGCACAGGAAAAAAAAAGATTTTTTTCTAAGTGACTTTAGAAAACAATTTTTTACTTCACATTCCCAGTGAAGTATTCTAAGGACAAATATCTACAAAGAAATGTTAATCCTCCTTCAAAAGTTCTATTGTTAAGTAGTGATACTGGTATTATTTTATGTAATAACTATGTAACAGAATAATGCCAGAAAGTCATTGTGTGAATATAATGACAAAATTTTCAATATAAAAGAAAAGAGATATAAAATGATAGAAATTAAAAATTCTATAAAGTCAATCTGAAATCTTAGAACATGTATTTTTCTACTCACAAAAAAAAAAAGGAAAAACTACCCGCTAGTTCTTCCACAGAACCAGCTTAGAAGCAAAGACAAGCATGTCCAGCACCTGGCTCTCAGCCCTCTACACGACTCTCCACTGAGGACCACAGCTCCAGGGGAGTGTGGCTTCAGGGCTATAGGAGAAAGAGTGAAAGATGAGTTTGGGACATCTGGTTACTCTGGAAAGAAAGCAGCTCTCAAAGACTAAGGGTTCACATCAAAGGAACCTTCAGCCA
This sequence comes from Marmota marmota marmota, assembly GCF_001458135.2. Classification (NCBI taxonomy): domain Eukaryota; kingdom Metazoa; phylum Chordata; class Mammalia; order Rodentia; family Sciuridae; genus Marmota; species Marmota marmota. The sequence continues at coordinate 1,767,717 of NW_025999983.1, read as the reverse complement.
ACCAAAAGGCACAGCTGTCCAAGTGCATGGCAACTGGACACAAGTAAGAGGAAGCCTGAAACCCACTGCATGTAAAAACCCACACAATCGAAACACTGATAAAGAAAAATGATAACCTGAAAATTAGTTGAAACAACTGAAAATAAGCAACTCAAGAAAAAAAAAGTATTTTCTGCTTTCCTATTTTGGATGGTAAGGAAAACATATTCCTATTTGTTTAAAGAATCTCAACCAATAGGAATGAGATGGACATCATTATCCTGCGTACATGTATGAAGATACCAATGGTGTGAGTCTATTTTGTGCACAACCAGAGAAATAAAAAATTGTGCTCCATTTGTGTACTATGAATCTAAATGCCTTCTGCTATCATGTATAACAAATCAGAACAAATAAATTAATTTTTTTAAAAAGAAACAGAAAATATTTTTAAAAAAAGAACAAAAAAACCCAAGAAGCTCAACAAATAAACATGAAAGAAATAATGGAATTATTAAAACTGCCATTCCACACCCTAAAGGCCTGGGCAAAGGCCACCATAATAGCACCTTCTGGTGAATGCTGGGGAGGAGCTGGACAGGAGAGGGCTCTAGGAACTAGACCTGGGATGCTGCCCCCAGAGACCAGCAGTGCCCACAGAACACATGGAGAAGCTAATCTGAAGGCGGCTGAGCCTCAGTCAGACACCATCACACTGAAAAAGACAAGCCACAACCAGAACAGGGAGCTGCTACAGGGAAACTATCCAGCATTCTCCAAACACCTAAGGCACAGCACCACTGCCTCGACTGAAGGGGAGCTGCCTTCAGGGAGAGTCTCCTATGGCTCCAATTCAATTAACCGCAAAACACATTTTTGAGATACAGGCAAATCTGAGCACAGACAGGGAATGCACAATAAAGAGGAATTAGGCTAACTTGGTTGCCCCGAGTATTGAGATGCACACTGAAACAAGGGAGAAATGACATAATGCATCTTAGGATTTGCTTTAAAACAGGTCAGTTAAAAACAACAAAATGATGAACTAAGAATGAAACTTGAAAATTCTAAAGCCTGAATTTCATCTGCTGTAAGATTTCCATATTAAACTGCTTGATGTGGAAAAAAAAAAAACCTGTCATAAAGTGCAAACTATAATTACATACAAAATAAAATATTTTCATAAAAATACAGATGCTGTAGAAAAACCCAAGGGATTTGATTCTAGAAATACATAATAAATTATTTAACATCACAAAGAGCAGCAATAAATGTGTGGTAGAAAAAGTGAGAAAGTGAGGTGGAGCCCTGGAAATAGCCACTTGCCGGCTTGTGACCCTGGGGAGATAGGTGAGTCCTCCCAAACCTGCTCAGCCATGGAGCGAGAGCTACTCCTGCATGTGGTAAAAAAACATGTGATCTACAGCATACAAAAACAAGGCACCTGCTGATGGGTGTCACACCCTGAGTACGCACTAAAGGTCTGCGTGAAGAACATAAAAGAATAAGCTTTGCAGAAGAAAATAAAATGACCTTTATATAGTCATACTCCTATTGTTGAAATAAAATCTCCAAGAGTTCAAATCATTTCCAATGATTCAATTGATTCTACCCCAAAAAAAAAAAAAAATACATAAAAGTATGAAATGTCTTGCAGTTCCTGAACTTACCTCAGAATTATGGCAGCCAGAATAAAACGCAAGCAGAGGAGATGAGAAAATTGCATGAAGACTCTCCTTTGTGCATATGGAATATTATAAGTTTCTAAATTTGAAGGACAGGGTAATGAACCATACAGATTTTTACACAAACACTGGCCAGCTATCATGTACTTGTATTTACTAACTTCCACATCAAAGTAACATAAATCCTCAAACTCTGGCAACTGCAATCAAAATTTCCATCTATACCTTTTCGGTATACTAAAAATGGATTTCATAGCATTCAGCCAAGTTAAGAAAAAATCTCCATCAATAAAAAAATGGGAAAAAAGAAAGAAAAGATCTTCAAACCACTTACCTAAATTGAAAATATCCTCAAATCTGTATTAAAGTACTGCATTAGCAAACAAACACATTTAACATTCAGGCAGCTTTTCACCCTCTGTGTTAAGGCCTTTCACACCCAATTCAAGAGAGGCACACTCTCCAGGGGCTGGGACAGAAACAGAAAGAACAACAAGAAACAAAATATTTTTTGAGTAGTGAGTGCAACATGAATGTTACTGCTTTTAGTGGGAATTTTACAAACTAAAACAAGACTCCTCCTCTGGTTCAAGATGATCTCTCCCTGGGTTTCAGGAGCAATCCTGAACTGGGGACCTGGTGCCAAGCAGTCCCTCCCACCTGCCCTTCCTGCTTCACTATTTGCATTACCAAATGACTACCACAGACTGGAATGTCACTTGGTATCAGGACTGAGGAAAACAAAAAAGTGAGCTACGCAAGTCAGCCTGGCAGCTTTGGAAAGGAGGTCAAGGTGCTGAGGAGCTCAACAGCAGTAATTTAGAGAAGGGAGGGAGGGGCAAAAGGATTCTGATGACACAGCTGACTGCTCAATGAGGCGCTTCCTTGACACAAATTGCAAAGAGCATTACTGTGAGGAGTCACTCACTCACTTAACTAGAATCTCATCCACTGTTGGAAACCGTGCTCAGAAGCCACCTCAGCCCCTAGTCCTGAGACTCTTTCTTCCATGTAGTCACACAGATGCCCCCGGCTAACACAGACACACAGAGGCCAACACAAGTAGATCCTGGAACAGGTCCTTAAGTGATTAATGGCACACAGCACAGGCATGTGTTCAAAGACAGGAGCACAGAAATACAGCAAGTATTAATCAATTCCATAATGGGAAACCTCAAAATCAGTATTTCTGCTTTTATGTGTAAAGTCACACTATTCATGAAACCTCATTTAAGGACATTTTTAAAGAAAATATTACCATTTCTAGATATAACTGCACACAAAATCAGAAACTACCACAAACATAACTTTCTTCTTCACTTTAAGACAAGGAATACAGAGTCAACCTAAAGCACCCACAGCAGACCTGAACTTTTCAGTGGAAACTGCCCTACCTCCACGCAGCATCAGATGATAGGAAGCCCAACACAGAGACCTGAATTTCCTTCCTGAGACAAACAAGATGTTCTACTAGAACAAAGAAAGCAAAACAAAGTGAAGGGAAAAGAAAACACAAATAATAATAATGGCACATACAATAAGCACATTCAAGAAATAATCTTCCTCTTGCTCACGCAGATGACTGAGGCTAACACTCAGCCTATGCTAAATGCTGTGCTGAGGGCTTCTGATGCATCGCCTGCTTCAATTTCACAGCACCTAGGAGGCAGGCACTGCTCCTGTTCTGCCTCACAGAAGGAACAGACCTAAGGAAGAGGGAGCAGCTCGACCCCCACACAGCTGCACTAGTGGCCCAGAATTCAGGTCAGGCAGTCCTGAAGCAAAAGCCACACTTTTAACCACCCTGCTACACAGCCTCTTATAAGGCCACTTGATGAGTGGACCTCAGTAACCATTCTCCTACACAACAGACAATATGAAACAAACATGGGATTCACCATACAGCTGAGTTTGAAAAAGAGAAATCTAAATCTACATCACAAAGTACAGGCTCGAGAAAGTGTATGGGCCAACTCCTGGATAAACAGCACCAAGCACTGGGTAGGGGGGAGGGGGCATCTCCACTAGTCCATGAAGAGGTTCAAGTGAGAGCAATGTAAACAGCTGAGCAGTGAAACTCATCAAACAGCAGGGGAGAAGGCACAAAAAACATAAAATATGCCAACTAAAAAAGTCTCAATCTAAAGAGCAATAGCAAAAGCCATAAATAACAACTTACACCCAATATATACAATTAGTATTCAAAACATATATAAGAATTCCTACAAGTCAATTAGAAAAAGACCAACAGTTCATTGGAAAAGCCTAGACAAAATACATATACAAGCAACTCAAAGTGAAAATCAAAATGACTATAAATATAGTAAAACATGCTCAATCAACTGAAATCAGTAATATAGACTTAAGTCATTAGTATTTCAAACGCTTCAGCCTATTAGAAATTTGACAGTACTGAAGTTTGAAATGTAAACTGGTATTGCCATCTCAAAGATTAACTTGACAGTACTCAGTAAACTGGAATCCAGGCATTCCACCTCTAGGTACTAGACCTAACAGACTTCCATGAGTACAGATGGACACAGGGCAGACAGTCATGAAATCCACATTTGCCACAGCAGGAAAGTACGAACGACCTAATCGTTCCTAGACAGGAGTACAGAGAAGTAAACTGAGTTTATTTGGACAATGGAATAGCACAGAGCAATCAAAACCATGCATTACATCTACTAACAGGAAGTTCCAGATGCACAGTTTTCCTGGGAGAGGCAGAGGGAAAAGGAAAAAGAAGTCGTCTTCTTCTAATTCAAGTTCTTAAGCTTTCTGAAGCTCATTACCTGAAAGAGTATATATGACAACAGTACATCCCGTGTGGCTTTGGGAGTCAAATGAAAACACTGGAGCAACACCTGCCGGTGTGAAATGAGCATTCTCAGGGCACACGCCTGGGGAGACCCTGGGCAGAAGCCCAGTTTGTGTGTCTGAGAACTGAAAGAAGACCACATGGCAAAATCCTAGCTAGGCATGCAAGCTGTTGTTAGAGAATGTAACAGTGACCGTTACTAACACTCCAGCCCTGAGAAAGGCGGTCCCCAACACAAGAACTCCAAGGAGAACAAACATCTACTAGGAGCTGGTCAGTTACAAAAGACAAAGGCTCTCTGTGTTTGTCCAGTAATTATCAAGGAATGGAAGGGAGGAAGATGAAGCTCACCTACAAACAGGAAGAAACAAAACCAACTCCGCAGGTCAGACTCCAAAGCTGGGCCACAAATCAGCTGCAGGGCAAAGCTCATATCACAATAATGCTCTGAAATCATATTACATATTTTAAACGCCAACTAATATGATAACGCCAATCTAAAATAAATGTTTTAAAAGAAATCTGCAATCTAGGAGCCAAAGAATTCTCAGAATAGATGTAAACCCTGAGGCCTGCCTGCCTGCCCCTCTCTCTCTCTCTCTCTCTCTCTCTCTCTCTCTCTCTCTGCCCTGGGAAAAGAAAAATAATGAGTCTCTGCTCTTGTGGCACTTAGAGTATAGCAGACACATGTGAGGACAGATGGAGGTACACAGATGCCCTGGGATGTTGGTGAGAGGGAAAGTACCATTTCACACAGGGCAGCCCAGAAAGTCTAAGGAAGGGACACTGGACTGGAGCAACACCTGCCCGTGTGAAACGAGCATTCTCAGGGCACACCCCTGGGGAGACTCTGGGCAGAAGCCCAGTTTGTGTGTCTGAGAGCTGAAAGAAGACCACATGGTAAGTGCAGAATGGGAACAGGAGAAGCAATGTGATGGAGTGGCGGGGGGACACAATGGAGATGGCAGGGCAAGGTATTCTTTGGGTGATACAAAAGCCATCCCCGGGGATTGAGTAGAAAAATGACATGATTTAGCTTAAGATTTAGAAGTATATTTCAGGATGGGAAACAGACTTGGGGCAAAGGTCAAGAACAGAAATAAACAGTAAGATGCCAGGATGTGACAGACAACACAATACAAAGTAAGAGTTTATTGAATAGGCCACATGAGAGATGGGGACAGCTTGGACAAGGGTCAGAAGCCAGAAGCAGAATGTTTAGAAGTGGTTAAATAATAAAACACAGTGGAGGTAGAGCCAGCAGTTTGCTGATAGATTAGACAAGGCAGGAATCTAGAATAAAACCGGGCAGTCAGTGTGCACACAGGAACGTGGAGGAGAGCCTGGAGAAAGAGCCAAGTGGGCTGATGGGGAAACCTTAAGTCTGCAACGCCAGATGCACCTAAAGCCATCCAGGCTGCATAGAGCTGGGTGGGGCTGAAGTTCAGAGCAGTGACCGGGCTGAGAACTATAAATCTGCAACACATTCATGCTTCTTAGAACAAGGATGAAAGGTCCACTCAGGAGGAAGTCTGGAGAAGACAGTGGGCATGGGAGCAAACCCCAGGGACTCCCCCATGTGGCACAGGACAAGAAGACAGCCCTGGAGGTCCAGGGAGACAGGGTCCTGTGGGTGTGATGAACCGTGCAGGAGTCCAACAGGAGAGCTGAGAAAGGAGGGCTGGTAGCACAGCACACGGGGGCCCTGACCAGGGTTCTGGTGAAGTTAGGATTGACCCACCTCGCACAAAAAGGCAAGTGAAGCCATCCTGAACTGTGGTTTTCACCTTTAAAATTAAACCACTTAAACTGTTAGAGTGAAAACTAATTTTCTCTTTTATCCGTGACAGCTTCACATCAAATAACCAAATTGGAAAAGCGACAACTGTCTTAACACAGAATCATTTGGCAGAGCCTTGTTTGTACAGTCTCCGGTTTTTTTTGTTTGTTTGTTTGTTTGTTTTAATCTTGACTTTAGTACCATGCAACTCCCTGCAGTGCCATGGATCAGGCTTCAATATTCCACCCAGAAGGTTCTCCAGGTACCAAGAAAACAAAATGTCCTGTTTTTTTTTTTTCTTTTTAAATACTAAATATCCTTTGTCCATCTATTAGACTGTGTATTTACTATGATATTTGTGGAAATAAACTGAAAATAGTGAATTAGTAGGGCTGGGGATGGGGCTCGGTGGTAGAGTACTCACCTAGCATGCGTGAGGCACTGGCTTCGATCCTCAGCACCACATAAAAAATAGTAATAAAATAAAGATATTGTGCCCACCTATAACTAAAAAATAAATATTTTAAAAAAGTGAATTAGCAGGGGTTGGGGTTGTAGCTCAGTGGTAGAGCTCTTGCCTAGCATGTGTGAGACACTGCGTTCAATCCTCAGCACCACATAAAAATAAATAAATGAAATAAAGGTATTGTGTCCATTTAAAAATGTCCATAAAAATATTTTTTAAAAACAGTTAATTAGCAGTTTCAAGTCTTTTGATACCTCAGTGGCAGCCCTGAACCACACATGCTGGGCAGCCTCTAGTGATGGTGGCCCACAATGGGAGCTGAAAGCTTCCCCTCCTAGGGTGTCACAGACTGGGTAAGGGCACCGCTTTTGCACTTCCCAGGTCTGATGCTAGGGCAAACAAACCTACTGTACAGCCAGACAGAGAAAAGTAGAGCAATGTAGCTACAGTCAGTATGTAAGACTTTGTAATGATAATAAACAACTGCTACTATATACTATGCTTTCCACTGTTAATTTAGAGTTTATTCCTTCTCCCCCCGCCTTTTTTTTTTTTTTTGGTGTGTGTGTGGAGCGTTGGGGAGCTGGGAATGGAACCCAGGGCCTAGTGCTTGCTAAACAACCATTCTACCACTGAGCTACATCCCTAGCCCTCCTCCTTCCACTTGTAAAAAATAAGATTACAGTAAAACTTGACAGCAGTAGTGGCCTCATCTCCCATTTCCTGTGCCCTCTGATCACACACTTTTCTCTTGGGCTTGATTTGATCTCATGCTGCTCTATTCACCATGGCCTAGAGGCAACGGACTACTCTCCTTACACAGATAAGCATGCACTTGACTTCACAGCCCATCTTTGTGTTCATGTAAGCACACTGTCTGATGTTCGTGCCTAGCATGCACTTCTGAAACGCAGCCCTGTCATGAAGAGGTATACAGCTACATTCACAATCATCAAAGTTCATGGCCTATCTGTGACCTTTTTAAAGCTCATGCTCTGGTTCTGGGAAAATTTTAATTTTATTGTAATATATATGTGTTTGTGAGAGAGAAACACACTATGGATATATATGTAGATACACACACACAAGCACACCCCTGTAGTCCATCTTGTGAAACTTCTTAATATAGAAATGAAAAAAAAAAAAGAAAGAAACACTAAGGTAAAAATAACTTAGTAATTTATAGTTGTACTAAAAAAAAAAAATCAAGTTTTTTTGTTTTTTTGTTTTTTTTTTTTTTAAAAGCAAAGCATCTCAACCAGCCAACATTTAAAGGTCTCAGAAACACCTGTCTATAGCCAAGGCTCCTCTGATCCTCATGGTCTACTGGCAGTTTTAATAGATCTGAGCCTGGTTTAAGAAGAAAAGACCACCCAAGCTCTGTTGAATCTCACATCTACCAAATGTAAAAGGGGAAAAAATGGTACAAGCCATCAACTCTAACTGCAGCTAGGACATTTAGAATTGCAAAACATTAACTGTTCCCTTGGTCTTTTTAGTTCCAATTCAAAAACCCTAAAAATAAGGAAACCAACCAATAAAAGGCACTTAATAACAAACATACCATAAAATCAGAGAACCAAAATAACCAACTAGGAAAAAGTATTTGTAAACACAAGATATCGATTTTTTTTTTAATTTTACAAATTTATAATAAAAGAATATCCAGACAGAAAAGCAACACGGATGGCAAGGACACTGGTGAACGGCTCTCAGCCCGACAAGGAGAAGGCCCCATGAACCTTGAAACCAGTGCTGGGATGACCACAATCCCACCAGGCATCGGAGTAGAAGACGGATTGACCTTTTAGGTACCAGCGTGGGAATCACCAACCTCAGACCCAAACTCCACTCCTAAGGCATGCTGTGTGGAACACACAGAACCCTCGCAGCAGCTTCCTCCTCACTCTGTGTCCTGGAGATGCTGGACCGCTCCTCCACAGTTAGGAAATGTTGAGGAATGCAATATGGGGCAGTTATTAAAAGGTACAAACTGTATTATGTCCATACATACATTTTCTAATTTATGGGATAATTTCTTCAATATAAAACATGTTGCAGGAAAGCATAACTCCTCTGATGCTATTGAAAAATAAAATTCAAATACACACATGTATTAATTTGAGGGTTCAGAATATAACTGGGGAAGACAAATTCTAAAACTTCCTCATAATGGTACTTCTGAAAAACTAGAATTGGAAGAAAAGAAGGAGACTTTCAAATTCACAGAATCTGTGAAAAAATCACGAACTAATCTTAATCCTCATAAATTTTTGTAAAAACAGACTCCCCATATCACTTGTCACAAAACTTGCCTTCAGCCTCCTTTTCAGAAAAACAGGTATGAGCCTCCAAAAAAGCCTGCTCTTATAAGGCGCAGACCTTTGCTCTTCTGGTGGCAGATGACAAAATTCCCCCAGCAGGGACTCCCTAACTATGGCTAAACATGATCCCGGCAGCATTTCCCCAAGGAATATTCCCAACTGATTGCCAGTCTAAAGCTAAACACCAGTCTTGGATTTGGGCACAGGCAGGCAAACCGTCGCCTAGATTGCTTGGCCCAGACTCCATGATGACAGCAAGAAGACATGGACACAGTGGGATGGAACCCAGTGTGAAATCCTGGTGAAGGAGAAGTAAGACTCCTGCCAACTCCCTAGCAGAATGTCCCACCACCTGAGAATGCAATGAAACTCTAAATTTCACAGTAAGGATGCACAATGTGAAGTCAACAAATGTTAAGTAAGAATACCATCAGGCAAGATCAGAAACTACCTGCCTCCCTGATCTCAGGACAATGGCCCCACAGTTAACTGTGGGCCTTTTTTATTGAAAGAAGGGGCAGAGGACAGGAGCCCAGGATTGCAACCTACCACCAGAAGAGAAAATGGAATCCTCCAACGAGTAAGACAGCCTCTATAAAGAGAAGGGCCACCACTAAGATAAAGCCCCCATCCCCCGTGCCCTCAAAGGACCACTGGCTCTGGCAATCAGAATGTCGAAGTGTTCAAGGAGAGCAGCTGGAGCAATGAGGTAGGGCCACACTGAGAAGGGCAGGGGTCACTTGAGTCCAGAGCACATGGGAAAGGCTGGAGTGGAAAGGTTTGTTGAATGAATAATGAGGTACCATAATATGGCAGTTACAAGACTTAGCAAAAATACTTCCTAAGAAAACACAACAAAACTTGAATGCCTCTAAAGAGAACAGAAAAGCCCAAAGATGGATGAATGGAGGTGGGAAAGAAAGAAAGGAATGAGGAAAGCAGCAAAGTCCCAGAGCAATAGGATCTCAAACAGAAGCACTGGAGAGAATGCTCTTGAAGTAAAAGGATCAGAACGTGTTTCCAGAAACAAAAAAAAGAAAACTGGCAACTCAAAGTGAATGTTATAGTTGATGCATGCTACCAGAGATGCTCAAGGAGCAGGGATCTCCAAAGTGCCAAAAAGTGGCACTTCAGGGGTCCTGAAGAAATCTTATGGCAACCGGCCCTCTGTGCTGGGAACCCACACCACTTATGCTACCCACTTCTCCACTGTCCTGATTGCCAGACAGACTGTCATGGCATTACTGTGCTGATATTTGAGTAACCTGCTTAGTTAAAAAGGGCCAAAGCACAAACACTTACCTATGCATTGCATAATTGTCATTTTATGATTAGCTGTTGCTGTTAATCTCTGGGTTTAATTTATAAATTAAACTTCATCATAGGAGTGCACGTGTGTGAAGACACACAGCATGCTTAAGGTTTGGTACTGCCCTTGGTCTCAGACACCCACTGGGGGCCTTGGAATGGATCCCCTGAAGATAACAGGGAGGAATGTACTTTACCTCCCACAAAGAAGTTTCTTCCAGGCTGTTCACTAAGTTCTACTATTTCCCATACAAAGAAAAACAGGTCTATCACCAGAGAACTGAGTGTAGGATCTAAAAGGTACAGGAGGCCATTTCCAAACTTGTTCCATATGTCTGAAATTCATCCTTTCTCGTTTGGAAACGGCACATATTTTTTTAATCAATAATAAGGCACTATTAATAATAATCAAGGAATTGTCTCTAAAGATTCTACTAAAATTCAAATGTTATCTGGGGAAAAACTGATAATACATAAAATAAATTTCAGGAAATTAACAAAGCCTTAGCAGAAAAGTCGGGGTCTGCAAAAATCACAACTCAAACAAGTTGGGTTTGCTGTTTACTTTTAGGCCTCGATTAGGCAAGGAGGGATGACGATCAAGGAGGACATCACTGAAAGAAAGCATAAAGGAGCTGGGAGCCACAGGCCAGAGCTTGTAGGGCTCAGTCTCAGCCAAGGCTGCCAAAATGGGTCTGACCCTTCCTTCCTTTCCCAAGGCACAGGAAAGCCATCGTGAGACCACCACAACTGCCTCCTGTCTTTACTCAGACTCACACTTCTGTTTGCTATGCACAATAAGAGGTAGCACCACAGCCTGAGTTGGAAAATAAAACAAGGCTCACAGACGTGGCTGCAAAACACAGAATGGCCCAGCTCAAAGTGAGATCAAAGGAAGGGCTAGGGAAAGCCCACCAGTGAAAATCACACACACGTGCATACGCGCATGAGATGTGCATCCAGATGTTCACGAGCATGCCGGCTAAATAAACAGAAGATAGCTCCCATTACATCATACCTGTGCTTCTTCCTGAAAATCAAGTTCTAAACTATTCTATTAATAAATTATTTTCCTATAAAACTTCCAAACACTACTTTCATTGCAGTAAACTTAAATTTTGGAATTTTATTCATACAATGATTAACAAAAGGTTCTAGAGTCAGACTATCCGGGTTCAAATAATTGCTGCATGGCTTATGAGCTACATACTGTGGAATAAGTCATTTAAACTCCCTGTGCCTAAGACTCTTCATCCAAACATAAGAACAGCAAAAGTGCCCACTCACAGGGCTGCCTTGAGGCCTGGAGGAGGCAGCTCTGCAACACACTACTGCTGCCGCTGACCTCAGCCATGCAGTGTGCACTCCTTGAACTCAAGTTCTGGAGTGGCTGCCAGAATTACCAAGGTGGGTTCCAAATATAGGCTTATGGACAGACACATGGCTGGTCAAAAATCACGACTCAGTCCTGGCTAAATACGCAAACAATTAACCAGGTGCAACATAGACCTAACACTTTATTCCCCACAAATAACATAAAATCAGGAAAGAAAAACCCAGAAGGCAATGAAGAACTTCTTCAGATGGCAGAATACAGGGTAATTTGTTATCTGTGTATGTGTCAGTACTTTCCACACATTCTAAAATATGCACATTTTTAACAACAGAAAAAAAAAAAAAACACCTTTAAATATATGACCTTACTACAGGGAAGGAAATGCACTAACTTTAAGTCCAACCACATTTTCAAGAAATACTTTAAAAAGAGCTACAAAGGGGAGGGGGAATAGTAGAGGATAGGAAAGGTAGCAGAATACAACAGTCACTAATATGGCATCATGTAAAAATGTGGATGTGTAACCGATGTGATTCTGCAATCTGTATTTGGGGTAAAAATGGGAGTTCATAACCCACTTGAATCTAATGTATGAAATATGATATGTCAAGAGCTTTGTAATGTTTTGAACAACAAATAAAAAAAAGAGCTACAAAAATAATACCACAAATATATTTAATTTTCTTTCTGATTCACTAATCTTCATTTCACTACTCTTGATATCTCCCAAAATAACTATTTCATGAAGGTAATTAAAAATAATTGTTTATAAACTAAAATCAGCAAGTTTGGCATAAAAATCATGTTAGCTGCACCATGAACTCAACAAGATCACCTTTGCCAAACTTGAATTAAAACCACATTTTTGAACCTTGGAGGCCCTAAACATGAAATGCAGTAAAACCACTGTCCATGGTACTCCTGGCAGGCACCTCCTCTTGAAAAAGCAGGAGCTTAACTGATCTGCAAAGGAATCTTTACAAATCCATATACTCAGCAATCAAGATTCTTTTCCTGTATTTTATTATCCTAATAAATCAAAGGAATATGTTTATTAATGAGCATGTTCCACTAACTGGTTAAAAGCAGCATGTCACCAAAATAACTCAGGAACACTACCTATGATAAGTGAAATGGCAATCTGATAATGTTGAAAATGAACTCACACCAGCCACAATTCCACAACACAGCATACCTGTTACAAAACAAGTCGCCACTGAGTAGAAACAAGTTAATCCTAAATGCTGTTAACCTTAAATAGAAAGCCACACACTATTTTGAAGTATTAAAATTCCAAATGTGTGTACTGGGTTTTAGAACATAAATATGTCCAAATGTCTCTCAAGTCATAATCTTCAAAACACAATAAAAACAGAAAAAAAGACATCCTCATGTAGCCGATGCTGGTGTAACTCGAGTCTGTGCTTGGGAGAGGGAGGCTGAGGGCGGGCAAGGGCTGACTGTAGCCCACATTAACAACGTAATCACACTAGACAGAATGCTTGAGCCACCACTGTCGGAAAAGCCCTATAAGAACTAGAAAACTTTCAGAAGGCATGGCTCCAGTCTAGTGCTTAGCCAACAGCAAACTGCTTCAGCTAGGATGCGGCTAGCATTCCTGGATAACAAAAGCGTAAATATTTGCATTTTATCACTAACTAAAATTTAACTAAAAATTAAGTATTTAAAAATATAGAAAATAAACATAAAATGCATAAAATTAATGTGAAATCTACACTAAGAGTAAACTCTGTTCACATTTTAAATATGACATCTGTTTATGTTATAGTCCTACTTGAAAATGTTATGAAATAGAGATTTACATTTACTTTAGAATTGTTATGTTTTTAAAAATCATTTGTAAAAGCAACCACTACTAAGTATACTAGGGCAGCAGGTCACAAACTCCAGGGGTTTCCTCGAAGGTCATTTGTGAGGAAGAAGGCCGTTCTTGTCATAACACCTGGACAATGCTGGCCTTTCCCGTGTGCTGCACAGATGGCAGGAGGCAAGGAGGATCACTGGAGTGCCTCAGCATGCATGAGTCAAGGCAGCCACATCAGGGTGGCAGGGACGGAGCACAAATGTACTTTCTACTGCTCTGCACCACTTACACTTTAGAAAAAGCTAGTTTTGCTTAAGAATGTCTCTGATAAAACAGAAAAAAAAGATGGATTTTACTGAACTTTGAAGTACATGCGTTCAATGGTCTGTGTACCCAAGGACACAAGGAAGCCTTCACTTCTGCGGCAAGCCAGTGCCTGTGACATCTACACTAGGAACTGGATGAGGCACTCTTCATGGAACACTGTTTTCTTGAAAGAATGACTGACAAACTACGGTTACCCAGGTTTGGGAGTTCTTCAGACATTTCCTCAAAAATGAACAAAGCAAGCTTATCCCTCTGAGCATTGCCTGACCAGGCTGCCAAACATGAAGTGTTTAAAAACTTGTCCCAGCACTGCTGAGCTTGATCACATCCCTATACTCAAGAGCTTCCTGGTGAGCACATTATGGCACTGTCTGAGGGAACCTGTCAACAATCTGCAGACGTGTGTGACAGTGCATTAGTGTTTTCCAAATGATCAACGTAGGATGCAGAAGACCATGCACAGGAAAAACATCCTTTCCAAGCACAAGATAGACACATGGGTTTAGTGTAGCAGAACACAAGGTCTTCTAAAGGAGGATTAGTTACAAAATATTTAAGTTCAAACTAGAAACCTTATTTTGACTGATTCTTTCTATGTTCATTACCAGTGACCCTTAAAAATAATAACTTCAAGTTTTTGTCAACAACATAATTAAGGTAAAAAGCAAAACATGACGTAACCTAAGGACTCATCAAAAGCTTGTGTAACATCACACACTACATACAGAACAGAAGCTCCCACAGCCTGAGTAAACCCCCTGTACAGCACTGTTCTCAGAGCCTACAGCACTCAACATTATTCAGACAACATGGACATCCACTGCTCTTTAAAAGACGGCCTCCCAACCCATGACTTTATCCTACAGTGCCTGTGAGGCTATGGAATTTAAAAGCTGGAGTATTCTCAAACAGGTTGCTGCTCCTGTCCTCCTCCTATCAAACACACAGCTCCGGATGGCAAGGGGCACAAATCTCAGGACAAAGCTGCCAATAGCAGCACACACCACCACCAGACAGTTCCCGCTGGTTCTAAGGAAACCAGGAAATAGGACAGGAGGTCCCCTTGGGAATCACCCCCGAGCCAGGCAAAGACAGGCACACTCAGTGGGCAGTCACTCAACATGGCAGAGGTGAACCTCCCCGACTTTCCTTCAGCAGGACCAGCATGGAACATGGAACACAAATATGAGCTGTGATTCTGACCAAAACAAGCCAACTGGACCCCTCCTAAGTAACCAACACTCAAACAACAATGAGAAAGGAGTGGTCCAAGTCCTCCTCAGCTGAAGTCAGGCACTCCCAGCGGTGCGTCAGGAGGTGAGGCTCAGTGTTTCTACTGGACGCTGGCAGAGCCAGACTCAACAGGAACTTGTCCTTATGGTCTGATTCCGCCCTACCAGAAAGGAAGTCAGCTTCAAAAACACAGAAAACAGCTGAATATTCTGTGAAAATGGCTGGTCCCTCTGCCTGGGTCAGTTGGGCCGAGTAAACTTTGGGAAGCTTGAAAGTACAGGAAATACACAGTTCCAGCAGCTCAGTCCTGTTCACACCTGGAGCCAGTGGAGAAGACCCCAATTTACACTGCTGTCCTGGTGCAAACACCAACAGTCACAGAGCACTCCAAACAGTCCTCCTAACTCCAGCTGAATAGTGACATCTATTCAACCTGAAAATATAACAATGTGATCAAGTGCAACAAAAATGCTCTTATTTTCTATAATTCCTACAATATTCTTTAATGTTACATTTCACGCAAGCAAAAGTACAGAAATTTTGACTATTTTCCAGCCATAGTAAACCACTCAATTTCAGTTCCTCTAAATGTTTTCATTCCTGAAATGCACTTATGAACATATACACATGAAACCCCATATTCTGTGACTTTGGAATCACTGACACTGGGGAAACTTACCCTGCTTCATGTGTGAGCCGCCTTTCTAGTGCTTATTCTCACTTTGTCAAAGTATGCTCACTCCTTAGATTATAATGTGGTTTGATTAACTACCTGTATCAAAATGAGCAAGTTTTTAGATTTCTACTGTGGCAGAATAAGCCGAACCAGACAACATGAGATAGAGAGACACATGTCCCCTGCCACCTCGCAGCCTGTTCAAACCCTCCTGTGAACTCCAAAACACCTGGGACCAATAGGTCCCGGACTTTTGGATTTCAGACTTCTCCAGTTTTTGTAACATTTGCAAGTTACAGACCTCTTAGGGAAGGGACCTGAATCTTTGCATGAACTTCAAATTTTTCTTACACACAGCCTGCAGATAACTGTAAACAATATTTTTATTGTGCCTATGTTTTGAATGAACCTTCACATGAGGTCAGATGTGGAATATTCCACTTGTGGCATCTTGTTGGTGTTAAAAAAATTTTTTTATTTGGAGGATTTCAGACTTTGGAGGTTGGGGTACAATTTTGCTAGAAATGTTAAGAAAGATCTGCTCATGAAAAAAGATGGAAGACAGACAAGGTGGCACACACCTGTAATCTTAGACTCAGGAGGCTGAGGCAGAAGAATCCCAAGCTTGAGACCAGCCTGGGTAACTTAGAGCAATCCTGTCTCAAAGAAAATAGAAAAAGGGTTGGGTGATATGTGAGGACTAGCATGTGTGAGGCCTGGGTTCAATCCCCACCATAGTAAAAAGCAAAAAAAAGTCCAAATTTGACAAGATGTACACACCTGCAACAACTCCTATAGGTGAGGACCCTGGATGGAAGGCCACCAGTGGCCTGCCTTTCAGGCCTTGCTGGCATGTTAGTGTTAGAACTTGTGGGATGTGGCACTTTGCTCAGCATCTGACTCACAATCGTAAATATGGTCAGAAAATCCTTGGTCCCTGTCCCTGGCATCTCCAGGGTGAACAAGCACATCCTACATACCATTAACAAGGAAACTAACCTAAGGTGGAAATAATTTTCAACTAATGAGTCAGTTTAGTTTTATGTTCAACAAGGGCTACTTGCATGTCCATTTTATTTATAGTAAAGAAAAATAGGTATATATCAAAATAATTGCTATTCATTAGCATTTTCTGACATTACATCAAAGTTCAAGTCTAGCAACACTGTTTATAAACAAATAATTTTATGCCTCCAGAATAGCCACTGCCTAATAATGATGCTTTACATACACAATTGCTCAATTAAATTCCTAATGACATAAATATGACTCTTAAGAATTCTTCTTAAGCTTCCCACTAATTTAGTGATATTGTGCCTATATTTTTCAATATGAAAGACCACTTCTACTACTCCTGATATGCTGCTACTTCTAGTTATTTAATCACAATAGAAAGTCTATAAAAAGTTTATAGCGACAACATTTACATTCCACTAGGTCAACAAATTGCATAAAATAATTTTTCATTAGCAGAAGGATAGCAAATCGAAACTGATCTAGATGGAGTTTCAACTTAAAGGTATCTAAAAAATAGACAATAGCTGTACCTCAGATACTCATATAAAACTTAGCCCATTATTATAGGAAATAAAGATTTTAAAAGGTTATAACCACTACTGAGGTTCAATTTACAAAAAGAAAGAAAGAAAGAAAAAGAACAGAGATGCCGATGCATACTAAACACCCATCAGCGGCAACCACCTACTTCATCATACATTAGCCCCCAGAAAAAGGAAATGGGGCTTTCAGCAGTGCCAAAGCTTAAAGATACAACTGCCATTATCAGAACAGTTTAGTTGCATGATAAAGCATAGTTAGAACCAAAGTATTAGTCTGGAATGCCGTAGCTTCACTGAGTTATGCAATCAGCTCCTCACCTGAAGACTCCCTGCTCCACCTCTGCTCACAAACCAAAGTTATTTTTCACATGCATTTTTGAGTAAATATAAATCACCACATTATTTCTCAAGATGAATCAAGGTATTAAATGAAACATACACATCTTCTATGAGGGCAGAAAAAAGGCAATGAACTCAATAAACAATAAACAAATGAATATAAAAAATATCTCATGAAGCTAAATGGTCAATTACCTAGCACAGGTTTTGCATGTAGGTTTAACCTTTACAGAAGATGAAGAATAAGATAAGTAAACATGAATCTTTATAGACAAAAGGCAATTTTCACTAAATTTTTAAAAAGCGTTAAGTCCCATGTTTTGTCAGGAATACAAGTACACACAAAGGAAGTCATATTCAGTACTCTTCCACAAAATTGTTATTGAGCCCCTACCATGCAACAGACAGAATAACTTTTCAAGAACAAAACTCTGAAGTGTTTGCCTTCCGGTAATGAGGGATGAAGACTCGTCTCTGGCTATCCAGACAACTATGGTGAGTTAAACCCACAGGAGGACCTAAGGGTGACCAGAGAACACTATCCCAAGGAAAGCAGGAGGCACTCTGCCTTGGAAAGCACTGGGAACCCCCTAAAGAAGCAAAGGAAGGAAAGGAGAGGACTAAAGAGCTTCAATGAACTCTAATTTTCCACAGTACTCACAACGTTAATTCAGCTAACACCAATCCCCTGGTGATGAAATGTCCGCACCATCAACCCTCATTTCACAAACTCCAACAGAATGAGAAACCCATTTTTGGAAACTCTCTTTTTACACACAATGTGAATGTTAAGGAAAAGCAAGTTTAACCACAATGATTTTAAAATATATCTTAATCTTCTTAAAAAATAAATGTAATCCAAAGAACCATGTTAATTATCTTCCTAAACATAGAAACTCAGAATTATCATGGTTATCAAAGCTCACCAATCACAGATAATTAAAGCAGTTATAAAATTTGATAAGACACTGATCACTGTACCAAAAAAGGCAAGAAAAAGCAAAAAACTCATGCTCTCATTCACCTTCATAAAAAAATTACCCAACAAAATAAATGCAAGGCTTAAATCTTGTCTGTACAAGTGAACCTCTACAGTGGATTTGTTCAACATCTACTGAATATCTAGTAAGGACTAATGTGTCATTTATGTTCTTGTAGATAGCTAAGACATTCAATTTGTAATGGCCAAATGGAGTAAAAATAATCATTAGATGGTAAAAAAAAATTCATATACACTCTGATAAGGCAGACTGAAACCACTATCCTTAAAAATACTGGTTTAGAGAATTATTAAGTTACATACACCGCAAAAAAATAGTATGTAAAGCTTAACTTCTAAGACAAGAACAAACAAAAAAGCATGCAAAGGTTCTCTACAAAACAGAATAGGAAGTGTGAGCTAGCCATACACAATGACAGTGCTCAGAAAAAAATAACATGGACTTTTTTTTGCCGGGGGGGGGGGGGGGGGGGTGGGGGGCGCGTGTATTGGGGACTGAACTCAGGGGCACTTTACCACTGAGCCACATCCCCAGCCCTTTTAACTTTTTATTAAAAAGTTAAGTTTAACTAAATTGCTGAAGGCTAAGTTGCTGAAGGCCTTGCTAAATTGCTGAGATAGATTTTGAACTCCTGACCCTCCTGCCTCAGCCTCCCAAGCCACTGGGGTTACAGTTGTGGCCACTGGGCCCAGCAACATGGATATTTGTTAAAAACAATTCACTATATAAGGCTTTCAAATACGATTTTGAAGAATCTCTTCTAAAAACAGAAAGGTTTAGATTTAAGAGGTGAGGAAACACCAGTATGAAATATACAATCTTTTTTTAAAAGTCCTTCAATTTTTGCTCTGTATACACAGCAACTTTTCACCTCCAGAATGACGGAAGAAAGATTTCCAAATGACAAGCCAATTTTATTTTAATAAGTACTCATATCTTTAGGAAAATGAGAATGTTTCAAATTAATACTTAAAAGTGGAATTTCATTAAATTAATTAACTACATTTCTGGCTTGGGATTTTTTTTTAAATGTCAACTGAATTTAAAAGACCAAAGAATAAGTTGAATACTCTAATACCCAACTGAAAAAAAAGATTTTTTTCCCCCAACTAAACTTGAGAAATCTCTCAAAAAAAAAAAACAATTAAAAATAGATTAAAACAAAAACAAAATGATTATGTACCAAGACAATATTTTACATCCAAATATTCTTATCCTACCACAAAAAAAAAGAAATCATTTTTCCCAAAAAACATAATCCTTAAATTAAATTACTACAAAAGTTGTGCTAGAAGTCTATGAATGAACACTTCACTACATAGTAAATTTGCTTACTAGAAGCTAACTCATAAACTCACCACAGAAGATGAGTTGTGAGTCAGGTATAAGCTAACATCAGTGCTCAGACTGGTAACCTGAACCTAACAGTTTATATCAGCATTGAGACTGAGGATTTTGAGTGGCTCTAACCATCTCAAGTGTGCTCAGAGGCAAGACGAACAGAGGAAGAGCAGCCTCCCACCACAAGCAAATCAGGACCCCAAAACACAGAGTCAAATTTTTCTCAACATTACAAGCTGAAATTTAATGATAAAGAGATTAAATTTCACTAGAACGTTCATATCTACCAAGGGTGTTTTGGTGCCAGAAAGCCAGCAAATAAATATTGTTAGTTTTAAAATCACCTACAACAAACCAAAACCAGATGCTATTAAACAAGGTCCTGAACAGGCACGAATCCAGAGTGTCAGGTGGCGCAGTGGAAGTGTGCACAGCTAACACTCAAGGACATACATTCTGGCCCTGTGCCCTCACAGGAGGGTCCTCCTGGCCACCTCTGGCTTCCCTGATGGACTGGGCCTCAATCATTTTTTTTGCAAAACCAGGCACAACTCTTTCAGCAGCTCTGCTATAAACAACTGCCAATGCACCAGACCAAGGGTGACTGACTTCCTCCCGCCTGGGAGCCGGGCTGCCTGCCACCCTGCTGCGCCCTGGCCGGCGNCGGCGGCGGGTGCCTCGGCGCCCAGCCAGGGGGGTCGGACACAACTCTGGACGTCAGTCTCTCGCCGGGGTGGGCACCTCACGCTCCAGACCCCCCAAGCGAGTACCAGCCCGTCACGTGCTCTCCGAGTGACCGTAGTCCATGTCCCCACACTCGCAAGACGCCATGAGAAAAACAGGAGGCGGCCAGGACCAAACGTCCAGTGTGGTCGGCATTCCCTGGGGACACGAGACCCACAGAAGGGCCGGGGCACAAGGGAAAGAGCAGGTGGGGTCCAGGGCACGGGGATCAGCTACATAGGGGCCCAGGAGCACCAGTGAACCACGGGACACAGGTGGGTGACCAGGTGGGGGAGACAGGTGAGCAGCCAGAAAGCACAGGTGTGTGGCCAGGTGGGGTCCCAAGGACACAGGTGTGTGTTCAGGTAGGGTCCCTGGGGGCGCAGATGAGCAGCCAGGTGAGGTCCCCAGGGACACAGGAGGGCAGCCAGGAGAAGGCCTGAGGCACGAGGGGCTGGCCAGGTGGGGTCCAGGGCGCACAGGCGAGTGGCTGGGGCTGGTCAGGGGAGGCCNNCCGGGCCCCGCCGCCGCACAGGCCGGCTCCAGAGGGGGACTGCTTTGCCCAAGTATGAGAACTGGCGGCTCCTGAGGTCCCCAGGACGGGTGGTAGGGGAAAGTCAGCCAGACTGCACGCTTTCTGCCCCTCGGGTTTTGTGATTAAAAAATAAACAAATATGTGGACATGTATGCGTGTGTGTGGACCCAGATGTAGGTGTGAAATGCCCCCTGTGCCGCGCGGGGACACAGGAGGCTCCAGAGCAGTGCTATTGATTATTCTTTTTTATTTCTCAAAATCGCCATTTGTATGATGCATGAGAAGTACATAGATATCTCACTACGCTCTGTGGGAAACCACCCAGCACGAGCTCATTGACAAAGGCTTAAAAGCAACTAGAAAGCCACAGATTGCCTGAGAGTCTTACACCTCGAAGACTCAGACATGTAGGCCATGACGGTTTCCAGGTTGGCACATTCTCCCACTAAGTGTCGTTGTCCAAGACCCCATGAAAACATTCTGAACCATATGCTAATTTTGATATACATAAAAATGAAAAGATGCGATATCCATCTTCTATTTTCCGTGCATTGCTGAGTTCTGATATGTTTAAGAATTGTATTGAAATGACGTTCAAGAAATACTACATATAAAAAGCATGAGGGATTTATTATTAACCCTATCTGGAAGAAAAACTGATATTTTAAAGTAAAAAGACTGGACTGAAGCTAAACAAAGTTGTACTGCATGAGGGTAAAAGTAGTTTACACTCTAAGTCGGTTTAAGTTTCCACTCTATATTTAACTCTTGGTTTTCCCTTTTTAAAGTATTAAATTGTTTTTAATTACACTATTAAAAAAGTAAGACCCTGCCAGCACTGATGTCATGGGAACAAATACATAAGAACAAGCAAGGAAAGATATTGTAAAATATCCACTTATTAAAATGCTTTAAAATGTTTTCTTAAATTATATATTATATATATATATATATATATATATATATATAGCGCCTTACGAAGACCAGGTTCTAACACCAATCAACTGTAATAAACCTTTTCCTGCCTCAGTTTACACAGACTCTAGAATATAAGAAGTACCAGGAAAAAGATTAAAACATCTAAGGAAAACAAATGATACAAACATACCAACAATATTTGATGACCAATAGTTCACTTAATTTTCTAGACACTAATCTCAGTAAGTTAATCAAATTTTTAAATGTTTCAGTCTTATAATTGCATAAATCATCTTAAGTCCTTTAAATAAATGTATTGCTTCAGAGGATGGTATTTCCCAGAAAGTGAAAAAAAAAAAAGATGTAATAAAAATACAGACAATGGATTTTATAGCCTACGTATAGTGGGCTATGCATGTGAAAGTTAAGCTAGTTAGTTAACCTAGAAAGTTAAATAACTAAACTCCCCTTTGCCTAGCCCATGGCTAGAAGGTCAGTGGGGTGCAATGAATTTTTAAGACAAGAAGAGAAAAAAAATTGTAGAGGACAAGTTTCCATCAAGAATCTTCTAGTTTACTTGAAAAATGGAGAGGTATATTTTTCAACTCTATTTTCTTCATTATAGTCCCATTTTTCTGGTATTTGGTCAAATTTTATGTTACCGGACAGAATTTCCAAGAAGCAAGTTTTTACAGAGTAAGGCTATAAATGGCTTTTAAAATACAAATTTAATCTTACTTGTTTAAACAAAAATTAATCTTACCAACTCGGAAAGACATCTGTGGTTAAATGTGTTCACTGGCACTTTGTAACCTAAGATGATGCTGGTGAAAATTTTAAAAGCTCAATCTTATATACATAAGTTGATTTGCTGAAAGGAAATAAACCTCTTTCGTGGGAGGTTATTAAAAGGGAAATTACATCTTGTAAAAATTAGTCACTTACCTTTTAATGTGTTAGAGAATTACTTTGTATTGTTTTTATGCAATATTATGCGACGACATAAGTTAAAATGTGCTTGTATTTTTTCCTGATAGTCATTTGGATCAGATTTAAGTGAAATGTGGCAATGAGTCTTCTCCGTCTCCTTGCAATCTCCGCTCCAGGTCCTCCTTCACAGAGGTGGCCCTCCTCAGTGGGCCTTTTTGAGGTACCTGCTCCTCTGGAAGTGCTCTCCCCTAACAAAATAGCTCCCTCTGCTACCACGTTTCCCATTTAGAAAACTGACCAACAAAACTATTGCTTCTCTTGATGTCACCTCCCAAAATTTCCCTGATCTCTCATAAGGGGAACCTTGATTTCAGCTCCTACCTTTAACTTGATATCTTCTGAAAGTACCTTTTTCCCCTCACTAGTTCTAGGCCCTTGATGTTAAGCACCTGTCTTGACTTGATTCTAGCTCCCACTTCCCAGCACTGAGCACTGTGCTTGCATATAGCAGATGCTCAGTAAATTCTTTTGACTGCATAGAAGGTGTGTTCTACAGGGGCCCTAGCACACAGTTCCCATAGCTGCTTTCCTACCCTGTTGCCGCAGACAATAGACAACTAATGAGTTTTACAGAGCAGAAATTCCATGACTTGGAGGCTTTGAGGGTTTCCATCTCATCCTTCCCCCTTTCTTCTAATAATAAAGGTACAGTCCCAGAGAATAGGCTAGAGAAGAGAGAAGTGTGCTTGCCTTGTCCCTAACAGAGATCTTGATCTCCTGGACAACCATCCACCTGCCAACCACAGGAGGCATGATGGAAACCAGCTGTTAAAGGAACCAGCTAGGCTGGGCCTGACTCCCACCCCTGTTTCCTCAGCTCTGTCAAACAGAGGGACTAGGGAAAAGATGAGGAGCTATTAATATAGCCAAGACAGGAACAAGCAGTTCGTATATACTAGCCATGACTTCTCTGCCTCAGGTCCTCTCCTGCTGCAAAAGGTATGTTTGTATGCACAGTTTGTATGACATTTAATATATGCCAGTATATAGAATATATGTAATCTTGCCAGGGACTAGTATTTTAGGATACAAACTTCTATTAAATTTTATTTACTAAGAAACATATACCAAATGGAAGGAAAGTATGACTTGAAAATGCTTTACCCCCAGTAAAAATAAGAGAAACAAAAGGAGTTTAGAGGAATGCCTTGTTCCTGAATCCCTGAAAGTGAAATATCCAAGAACTTTCCCCAGGTGAAATCTCTTCTTTATCTGCCACCATCTCTGGAAATAAAAAGTACCAAATTACATGGTTTTACTTGCTTTTGAAAATGCTGTGCAACTTGAAAACATTTTTAAAAGGGCTCTTGACATTTGCAGCAATTCTATGAGAAGTGAAAACGTGGCCTGAGGCCTTCTCTTAAAATGAAGCTCTGAGGCACCCTTTCCACGTGTGTGTCTGCTCTAAGTACACCAACAGCAGATGGATGACCAAGAGAAAAAATGCAAGCAGGGTGCAGTGACACACTCCTGTGATCCCAGCAACTGAGGAGGCTGAGAATTTCAAGTTCAAGGCAAGCCTCAGCAACTTAGACCCACCCTGTCCCAAAATTTAAAAAATAAATAAAATAGAAAGGACTTGGGATGTAGCTCAGAGGTAAAGCACCCTGAATTAAATCCCTAGTATTAAGAGAGAGAAAAGATGTGAAATTTTAGGATGCTTGCAGCAACCCAAACTGATGAGTGTTTGGACAGATGTGCATAGTGATAAGAAGGGCTGAAAGGGAAGCCCTGCTGGACTCTGGGCCAAAGCTGGCATATCCTGTAGGAGCTGGGTTTCTTGGAGGTGGGGGGAGGGCTGGTAATGCTCAAAGGGAGAAGAGAAACTACTGCCCAATGCAACCTGGAGCTGTGACTCTCAAGTCTCACAAGTCATGGTAAGAGGAGAGAAAATCCTGACACAGCCTTCTGACCAGAAACCGTGCTATGCCAGCCAGAGAGCACATTTGATTCCTTCAACTATGACAGCAGGACTGCTCCTAGTGACAGACTTGTTAGCCAGAGAAAGGGGGAGCAAAAAGACAGACTCCCGGTAAGCTGGCTAACCGAGAGCTCCAATGCGCATGAGTAGCTCAAACGCTAACAGACCATCCAAATCAGGATGAATTCAATTCCAGATAGAATAAAAGCAATGGAGCATTCTGAAAAGAGCTTTAAAATAAATATGTTTAAAACCCTTAAATAAATATATGAAAGAATATCCACGGAGAGGGATAAGAAATTATAAGGTGACTGGCAACAATAAAATTTATTTTAAAGAACCAATTGGAAATCCTAGAAATGACAAAATTTACTAATTGACATCTTTTTAAAAATCCAATTTCAGAGGACTGCAGGGAGGGCAGGGAAGCATCATCACTGAGATAATGGCTGGGAATCTTCCTTCCAGAGGGGAAGAAACCCCTGAGTCTACAAGTCCACAAAGCTATCAAACACTAGGCATGATGGATGGAAGTAAATCCACGTCTGAGCAAATTGCAGTTCCACTAAAGGGTCAGTTCAGTCAAAGGGGAAACATTAGAAGTTACCTGAAAAAGAAAAAATCCCTGTGAATGAAGGAAAGCAGCCAACGGGATGAGGAACGTAGGAGTGCATGCGTCTCTGGGCTTGGGCTGGGTAGCTGAGCTGAGAAATCCAAGGGCAGGATGGCCGCTGGCAACTGGCTGACCTCACTTCACCAAGCTCCAAATGCCTGATTCAGGAAAACCGTTTCCTGATTTTAGCACCACTGTGGAGGGATGAGGCTCCTCAGAGATGCAGCTCTGTGCAGGCTGCAGAGGATGCGACTAGCAGGGAATGGGGCACTTACATTAGGTGCTGGGTTCAGCTCAGTGACTCCAACAACTGGTTATCAGCAGGACTTTATGGGGAGGATTTTCAATAACTTTTATTATAGAAATCTGCAGTGCCATCATGGGAGAGCAAACCCTCATACAACCCTTCTCCCTGCCCACTCATCACCTGGCTTCACCAGTTAGCACCAGCCTGCTTCACTTATTCTCTCTCCTCTTGCCTTGTCTGAATTATTTTAAAGCAAAACTCAGACTTCACATAACTTTGTCCATAAGTGTTGCAGATGTATCTTCAGAAGGTAAGGACTCTAAAAATGCATTTTTTTCTAGTATCATATCTCACCCTGAAGATGAGCAATAATTTCTTAAAATCATCAAATATCAAGTCAGTGTTCACATTTCCAAAATTTGTCTTGTTTTGTTTTGCAGTACTGGGATGGAACCCAAAGCCTTGCACATGCCAGTCAAGCACTCTCCCACTGAGCTATATCCCAGCCCTCCAAAGACCATAAACCTACCCATATATCCCCTGGACCCAACCCTCACATGGACCACCAGTCTCAGGCCTCTAGGTATTTCAAACCTCCCTAAGTGAGTCTGAGGTTCAGTCAGATTTGAGAATTCCTGGCAGAGCTGGACTTTCCCGTCCTGTTTAACTGTAAGACTGCATCACTTCTCCCACATGACACACCTCTTTCCTCTTAGGTGAGACGCTTTCCTTTCTGTCACTGCACCACAGGGAAATCAGCTGCACTCTGGTGCTGGCAGAAGGGGGCATTGGCTTAAGAGGCAGCTCCCAGGTTTGAGGTCCATCTCTAGCACTATTATAGGACAATAAGCAGGTCCTTGTAGCTCTCTGAAACTCACTTTCCTTGGACAACGAACAACGATGGCATTGTACCTTGACTGCCCTCCTTTCCCAGCGCCGCAAGGATCGAGTTAAGGGAAGGCACATGAATACATGGAGTATTCATTGACAAAGAAACACTCCCTTCCAGCGTGGAGCAAGGGCGCCACGCGGGCGGCCCTGAGTTTTCTTCATGGACTCCAACGTGAGGGAAACAGCACAGAGACATTTACACATGCGCATGGAGGAAAAATCATTAAATTTTAACTTTTATGCATATTTTATGCTTAATTATTAACAGGCACTATGTTAGAACTTGTACTTGTTCAGAATATTGCAGCAAACCTCTGAAGTCTTGGAGGGCTTTAAGTCATAGAATACCATAATAACACCGTAGTTTTTTATTATTATTTTGGAAGGGAGGGGTGTGTATTTTGCAATTGTTTTCTTTTTTTTTTTTAATTGGTTGTTCAAAACATTACAAAGCTCATGACATATCATCTTTCATACATTTGATTCACGTGGGTTATGAACTCCCATTTTTACCCCAAATACAAATTGCACATCGGTTACACATCCACGTTTTTACATAATGCCATATTAGTGACTGTTGTATTCTGCTACCTTTCCTATCCCCTACTATCCCCCCTCCCCTCCCCTCCCATCTTCTCTCTCTACCCCATCTGCTGTTATTCGATTCTCTCCCTTGTTGTTTTCTTCCCCCTTTCCCCTCACAACCTCTTATATGTAATTTTGTGTAACAGTGAGGGTCTCCTTCCATTTCCATGCAATTTCCCTTCTCTCTTCCTTTCCCTCCCACCACTCATCTCTGTTTAATGTTAATCTTCTTCTCATGCTCTTCCTCCCTGCTCTGTTCTTAGTTGCTCTCCTTATATCAAAGAAGACATTTGGCATTTGTTTTTTAGGGATTGGCTAGCTTCACTTAGCATAATCTGCAATTGTTTTCATTGCAGTAAGTTGTCTATAGTGAATTTGGTATATTAGACCTTGTTACCTTTTTAAATGTATATTCCATGGAGGAGGAAACTTGCACCCACCTAGCCCATCCCCCAAACCAGCCCTCAACATGGCCAGCTGCATTCTAGTTGTCTCGATTGCAAAGGTTTCTGCCAAGCTGCTGTCCCCACCCAACCCTACCTCCTCTGGCATCACACACCTGCCAACTCCTCTCTGCATGCCTAGGTCAGCAACTTGTCTCCTTGTTCCTGGTGCTTCTCCCTCCTTCCTGTTGTGCATACCCAACTGGTCACAGAAACTCTCTATCACAAGATGCTCTGATTGTGTTCTTTCCGTTCTCTTTCCCTGTACAAACCCTTCCAACCCAACACTACTCTGTCTCTTGGTGTGCGCACCCCAATAAAAGCCTAGCGTCAAAGCCAGCTCAATGCAGTTAATTTTTTAGCCTAATTTCCTGTGATTCCTGATGTGAACTCCAAGCCCTGTAGCTCTCCTCATCTGCAGGAGCACCACTTGCCAACCTCCCCAGCTTTGCTGCTACTCTCCCTGCACCTGAAGCCCCCTTCTCACATCCACCAGGTAAAACCCTGACCACCTCTGCTGGCTCTCAGGGTTGCTTACTGGCATGGACTTTCCTTTGCTAAGCCCAAAGAATTTTGCCTTCCACCCTGTGAAGTAGGTATGGCCGCGTGACTTGTGGTCAGTGAGCACGTGCAGAATCAGCAGGTCACTTCTGTTGGGAGTGGCGTCCAGTCGTGTCTCCCTTGCTGCCATGAGAAAGGATGTGGTGGTGTAGAGGTGCCAGGGTGCCCAGCATCCCGGGCTTAGCCAGACCCCACACACAGCTACCCTGAGTCACTGAGCTGAATTGGGGGGTCTGCATTTTCCAGGGTACAGTAGAAAACATTTGTTGCGGTGAGCCCCTGAAATGTGGGCATTGCTTATTACAAAAGGACCACTTGGCCTGTCTGGACTCCAGGGCCATTGCCCTAAGGCCCAGCTCAGGTCCTCTGCCAGCTCAGAGCTCCCTGCTAACTGCTGCTCAGAGGGCACCCCTTCCGCCACACTATCCCCTTGGTGACCATGCCCCAGCAGGGTGGAGCCACGTAGGCTAAGAGGCTCGTGGACCTGCACTTGTCAAGCAGATGCTGGCCGTTCAATGGCCAGGTGTCCTCCTGGAACTCAAATTTATCTGAATAACTGGCATGATTTCTCCTGGTGAAAGTCAGACAAACTCTACCCTACAGCAGCTTCTCTGCAGTGCTCCCTGTTCCTAAAGCCTTCAAAACCGGTGTCTTTTATTCTTGGTTAAAAACAAAACAAAACAAAACAAAAAACACTTCAAACTTAATTTCAGACAGTAAAGTTTTATTTTTGTGTGATTTGTAGAACAATTACAAGACTATATAAATAAGTATCTCACCTAATATTTCCTCCAATGTGTAATCTCCCAGAGTAAGGCACGGATACATGTTCCCTCGTTAGACAGTTCATGTGGTAGAACATAGCTGTATAGTTTGATTGAATCACTGAAGATCAATACTCTTGTCTTTCTAAAGTGAATTTTTAACCAGAATGTTCACAAGCAAAATCAAATTAAAAGACAACGAATTATAGGTTGAAATCATAAAATGAAAATTTTAAATTGTTATAATATGTGTACAGTTACTAAATGTATGAAAAGTTTTGGTTCCCAGGTTTTTTGTTTGCTTGTTTAATAAAGATTTACTTGTGTATCAAGGATGAAATTAGTAAATAGACATTTATTGTAAATTAATTCACATTTTTTTTTTTTGCTAGAAGGAGCCAATTTGTTGCCTAGGTACTAAATGTCATGTTTAGGTGCATAGCTAAAGTAATTGTGCTTGCTTACATGGGAACTGTGGCTCCTTCAGGAGATGGGGGAAGCTACAGTGTGGTCAGAATACATTAGCAGTGGTATTAGGTACCATATGGGTTTAATAATTTGAGATTGTAATTCCTTTGAGCAATTGAAGATATCATAGCATCTTTTAAAACATGCATCCGGCAGCCTGGTATGACAGAATTCCACACGATGCTGGACTTGCCCTTGGATGGAGACTGCAGAAAGCAGCCCTCAGTTCAATATTAAGACGTCTTTTTTCAGAGAAAAGACCCAACTGTTGATTTTTTGTACAAAAAAAGAAGATCACAGCTTAATTTCAGTGTCTAAATATACTACATTAAAAAATGGAATTTCAGAAAGAGCTGTCCTCAAGGGTGCACGTGCAAACACCAGACAGGGGTGGGCTCAGCTCCGAGTGAGGGAATCACTTATTGAAGACCGCTCGTTCCAATGTAACGAAGCCTGAGGAGATGCTTGTTCAGAGACCAAAGCCAAAATGCAAATGTCTACAGTTTGATAATTTGTTTTAATCATTGGGAAACAATCATACGGAGTGACAAAGCCTGTGATTCATTCCATCTTTAAAACATACCTTCTAACTATATTTTGTTTTGTCCCATTTTCTACACCACAAATCTACATTCCCCCAACACCTCCTATCCCTGAGATCACTTAGACTATAGATTAAAACTGACTTTCTGAGCATTGTAGCAAACTACAACCTCTGGGCCAAACTCAGCCTGCCTCTTGTTTTCATAGGCTTCATGAATGAAGAAAATCAAACTGAGAGGTGAAGTGTGACAAAACATTCATTTTAAAACCTGGATATAAAATAATAGCTAATAAACAAATATGAAGATATAGAAGTCAAAGAGCAGGAAAATATCCCACCATTTGATTTGATTTAACTATCTGCTTGCTTTGCTAAAACCAAAGAGGAACCAGGCACAGTGGTACACACATTAATCCCAGCGCCTTGAGAGGCTGAGGCAGGAGGACTGCAAAGTTTGAGGTCAGTCTGGGCAATTTAGGGAAACCTGTCTCAAAATAAATAAATTAAGGGGCTGGAGATGTAGCTGAGGGGTTTAGTCAGTCCTCAGTACCAAAAACAAGCAAATAAACAAAAACCCACACCAAATACTTCAAAAAGGACATCGTACTTCACCGAGAACAATGACAATTGACCCTAAAGAGAGTGTGTGGTCCCAGTGACATCCTTAAAGATTTCTGCTGGCACACCAGGGGTCCAGTATTTGCAGGTATTCATGACTCACTCAGAAAGTTCCAGCAACTGTGAAATACATGAATTTCCCCTGAAGTCACTTGGAGATTTCATACACAGGCCACTGGGGTGGAGGACTAATCCCTAACAAGGATTGCCTGAAGAAACAAGAATAAAAAAAATACCAGATGTCAGTTCTTAATTTGCAATCATATTTTCTGAGATGGAAATAGACAATAATTATGAGTTCATTTCTACCTATTTTGGGGAAAGCACAATTGTTAATTACTGAGTATGCTCAGCTGATCCAGGCAGAGGCTTGGAGGGTAACAGGAAGGTCACCACACACAGCAACTTGAAAACAAACAGCCTGGGCCAGGCTCACCTGTTCATTCTGCCTTCAGGTAAGAAATGCGGAAAGGGCTTTGGGAGCTTCCTGGATGATGTCACATGGTGGCTCTCCTGGATGAACTGGCCATAGGCAGTCACCTGAGGAGTTCCCCTTACACACCCCCTGTTTCCCGTCTCCTGTGGGCTGGACTGCTTCCTTCCCAGGAGGCCAGGCTCACTGTGGCAGTGGGTAGTGATCTCCTGTGAATCCAGCCACACTCCCTTTCTGCATCACTCGTTTTGCTCTTAGTAACTGAGTTATTAAAGTAATTAATGCACATTCTTGACTTTTATAGTGAGCATAGAAAGAGCACACCCCATAATTGAGCTGCTCGTTTACACCTGTGCGGACCCACCCAGACTGTCAAAACAGCAGCAGCCTACCACGCCCGTGCCAGGAGTCCTGCCCGTCCAGCCCCTCCACTCCCTGGCAAAACCGAGCACGATCCTGACTCTTGACACCACAGAGTCACTTGTCTGGCGTGTGAAGTTTATGAAACTAGAATCACACGATTTTTATTTGTGTGCCTGTTTGGCTTCTGCTCATGCAGCGTGCCCCTGAGTGTCTGTGCAGTGCCCTGGGCCCACTCTGCCCTCGTGCCTGCTGTTGTGAGCACTGGGGCTGTTTCCAGCCTTCTGGTCCGGAAGAGTGCTCTTGTGTGTTCTCTGTGCTGCATGAGCACACACTCAGGTGTGGGATTGTACTTATGCACACACTTAGCAAACAATGCCAGGTCCCCAAGCACTTGAACCCATTGACATTTCCTTCAGTGCTGCTCCAGGGCCTCCGTCGGCCACTGTCCGCAGATGTTCTGGTGGGCATGTCACGGGGTTTTAGATGTATAGTTTTGGGGTCAAATTTATATTTTCCCATGTGGCTGTATGATTTTTCCAAGAAGAATCTGTTGAAGAAGAAAATCCCCCACAGCACAGCCACCATCGCACAGCTGAGTGTCCCATGTGCGTCTGCCCAAACTAACTTTTCTTTTTCTCACTGCTTTAACTCCTCAAGCTTTATAATGAACTCTGCTGTCTGGTAGACTAAGTCCTTTTGACCTGCTTTGATTCTTTTGGCCTTCATTCTTCTATGTGAATCTTAGATTTAGCTTGTCAGCAAAGAAAATCCTGCTGCAAGTTTTGTTTGGCTGCATTGCATCTGTGGATCAATTTGTAGAGAACCGATATATTTAGAAAACCATTTCTAATCCATGAACATAGTATATTCCTCCAATTTAACTACATCTTCTTAAACTTTTTCTCAGTGGAGTTGCCCAGTTCCGTCCATGTAGTCCTTGTTTAGTGAGCTTTCGCACTGCTGTGATCAAAATATCTGACAAGAACACTTTGAGGGGGGAAAGTTTATTTGAGGCTCAGAGTTTTAGAGCTGATTCCATAGAAGGCTGAGTCTGTTGCTTTGGACCCAAGTGAGGCAGCTCATCATGGGGAAGGGCCCAGGGAGGAAAGCTGCTGGCTCATGACCACCAGGGAGCAGAGAGAATGGGTGGACATAAAAGGGACACAGGTAAGATGCACCCTTCCAGTGCAACACCAGTGACCTACCTCCTCAAACCACACCCCACCTGCCTGCAGTTACCACCCAGTCATTCAAACTAGCAGGGACTGTGGGTTACAGCTCTTGCAATCCTATCCTTTCTCCTCTGAATATCCCTGCATTAACAGGAGCTTTGGGGGAATACCTCACCTCCAAACCATAACAGTAATGGTGCATAGTTCTGTCCAAATAGTCCTTGTGCATCTTTTAAAAAATGATTTAATCCTAAATCTTTGATATTTTATTTATTGTAAATATCTGTTTTAATATTTTATTTTCTAAGTGTTACTAATGCATAGAAATATGATGGATTTTTAAGACATTCACCTTATGTCTGACAACTTTACAAAGCTCACTTCTTAATTCTAATCATTTTTATCTACATATACAATCCATTTTCTGCAAATAATGGTAGCCTTATTACCTCTTTGCCAAGCTTTATAATGTATTGGTCTGATTAGGATGGCCAGTTTAGTGTAGAGGAGTGTGGTAGTATATAAAATATTCTTGTTTACTTCCTAATCTCAGATGGAAAATCTTCAATAAGTCACTATTTAATGTTTTAAATATTTTTCATACCTTTTTAGAAAATACTTTTTGTCATGATCATGGAATACTCTCTATTCCTAGCTTGCTGAGTTTAATTCAATCACAAGTGCATTTAAATTATTTTAAATTTTTCTCTATCAATTGCATGATTATATCACTTTCCTCTTTTTATAATGTTAATGAGCCCAAAACTTCACCATGTATCATCATTGTTATACAGTGCTACTATTGGTTTGCTAATATTTGTGACATTTTCATTTATATTCAAAGATTAGCCTACTGTTTTTCTTGTTAGGTTTGATGTCACAGTTATGCTGGTCTCAACGCTTGTGAGTGTCCCCTTTTCTCTCCTTGTAGAATGTGCTTGGGTCTGGGGTTTTGTGTGGCGGGGGTAGCCAAGTCAGAGAGGGAGAGTGTTGCATACAGACACAATTCCTTCAACAGTTCTGGAGCTATTCACATCTATTCCTTCCTGTGTCCAGACTGGCAAATTTCCTCTTATTAAGACGGTGTCCAAATCTTCAAATCTATTGGCCTGAAGCCATTCCTAGTGCCATCTTGAAATCCTTCTAATGTTTCAGGAATTTGTAGTGATGCCTCTCTTTTTATTCCTGATATTGGCTGTTCACGTCTTGAGATTTATTGATTTCATCTGTCTTTTCAAAGAGCCAAGTCTTAGCTTTATTGGTTTTATCAGTCTTCGACAGACACCATGAGCTATGGAAAGTGAATAATGGAACAAGAATCCAAAGACACTCAAAATTAGAGTGAAAGATATGCCTTATTGATATTATTTCAGGAAGTTCATCAAGTTTTTTTAGATAATGGCTTTGTTGAGACATAATCCAAATGCCGTAAAATCTACCTTTAAAGGTTTGCAATTAGCAGTTTTTTAGTATGTTCACTGAATTTTGCAGCCACCACCATTATCCAATTTCAGAACATTTTCTTCATCCCAGAAAGAATCCTTGCACCCATTAGTAGTCATTTTCCATCCCCCTCCCTCCAGGCCTAGGCAACCACAGCTGACTTTCTGTTCTTACTTTTATGCCTGTTCTGGAAGTCTTATAAAAGGAATCATAAAATAGATGGTCTTTTGTGACTCGTTTCTTTCACCGAGCCTAATCTTTTCAAGGCTCATCCATGTTGTAGAACAGCCCAGTTTTATAATGAAAATAAAATGAGCACAAAAACGCTGTTCTGTGATCAAAACGTGACTGTGCTATTCTCTAGGACAGCACACTATGAGACTGAGTTATCCCCACTCAACATGCTTATAAGGTGTTAATGTTTATAGTGACTTTTTTAGATGCAAACTTTCTCATCTTAGTTCCTACTCTGAACATTGCTAGTTTTAGAATGAATATTTCTAAAATGCACGTTTAGCCAAAGGAAAATTGTTTCTAAATTTTTAAGCATAATTTTTCAAATAAGATAAAGTATTTTAGATGATGCAATTATTAAGGTGAACAATTTGGGTTAGAATGGAGTACAACATATCCTGCTTTTCTATATGGATTAATAATGTAAATCTTCCCAGTAATCGAAGAAGCTTTAATTTGGAAATATTTATGGCTGAGGTTTTGAAAGGTGTCAAGATTCAACTTCAGCCACGGAGAAAGTATGTTCAATCCCTAAATCCAGGAGAGACATTGCTCTGATTCTCAATGTCTTCCTGGGACACGCGCAGGTCAAAACTGAGCACATGGCACCCTAGGCACTCACAGACCTTTGTGTTGAGCACGCCTCCATGGCTGCAGACCAGACGCACTGGGTGAGTGACCAAGATCTCATGGGCATAGCCAACACCTGCCACTAGGTCAGAGGGGTCTCCCTTGTGGCCGTGGCTTCTCAAGGTAGTTAGGAAGCAGTACTATTTCTTTCTACTCCCTCGTCCTTTTAAGACATTTAATTTTAGTAATTTTCTCCTTTAAAAAAAAAACGCTCATATGGTGTATTTTAATATTAAATAGGTAATCGACCTGACAATAAAACCATATATTTCAATTGTGGAAATTGTTTTTACACATCTAGAAATAAGCTATAATCTTTAGATTTAGATGTAATTTTTTTTTTCGAAGAAAAGTGTTTCCTGGTCAGAAATTCCTGAAGAAATTCATATAAACCAATGTCTTAAAATGTTTGCTCAGAAACCCAAATTCACTTTCAAATTGGATTACCAAGTTATCAAGGTTTATAGATACAATATTATTTGTTTTACAAGGAAATAAAAATCTCACGGTGTGCCCAAACTCAGTGCCCCACGCCATGCATGGGAGGACTGCATGGCCTTGCTGTGCCCAGAGCCGATTCCCCTGCGGATTGCTTTCTGGTCTCTTCTTGTGCATTGGAGCTGTGCAGGCTCAGGATGCAGACTGTGAGGCCGGGGTAGGGGGTGGTGACAGTGACAGGTCTGTCACTGGAAGTGCCTAAATGCCGGCACGCTCCCAGGTGAGTTCAGGCAGTCCAGGGAGAGGCCTTGGTCTACTGATTAACCAAGTGTGGTGCTGCACAGTGCCCGGCCAGAAGGATGAGTCCTGGGTCAGACCCACGCAGTCGGATTCTAATTCTTTAACTTGAGAAACTTTCAAAGGTCAATGGCCTTCTGACTGTTGATACACGTGGGACAATACTAGTGTCCACTGTCAGGACAGCACTCTCCATGGATCTCCTGCTTATGGCACATCCCGTGAGCAGGGGCACGATCAGCTTTTACAGCGGGCTCTTTCCAGGGCTGCGATAGAACAAGCAACCTTGAGAGGGAGAAAACCTCCCTCTGGGGCAAAGGTCAGGTTGGTTTGTAGCCCCTTATAAAAGACTGGCACAGCTGTGACACAAACCCACTGCATGTGCAGCAGCCCCTGGACACTGGACCAACCCCATGAAACCTGGCAAGAGGGGTGGCCAAGACGAGCCTGAGGCTCATGCCGCCTCTTGTGCAGGGACGAGGGAGTCCCTGTGCACCCGCAGCCCCAGGCTGGCCTTGAGCCTGCAGTGGGCAAAGACTTCAGAGGGACTGAGGACGGCACCTTGCCAAGTGGAAGTCCCTCAAAAGTACCCTCCCCTCTGACGCTAGAATTGAAATAAAGCAATGTTTCAGGGCTGGGTGTGGCTCAGTGGTGGAGCACTGGCCTAGCACGCAGGAGGCCAACATCCCCCCAAAAGTCAGTATTTGTCAACACGGGGGTCAGCTGCAGAGAAGGGATGGAGGCCACCGGTGGATTCAGAGCATTCATCAGGGTGAGGGCCAAGAGTCCTCCTTTGAGGACTGGCCTCTTCGGAGTGTGTGATAGCAGGTGCATGGGCTGGGGACAGGGGCCCAACCAGCCAGCCCAGGTCTTTCTTCCGCATGCTGCCCAACTTCCCAGGCTGGAGTGGCTTTGTTCCCCTCTGGCTGGCTGGTCACGGGACCCTCGGGAGCCACCCAGGCTCCAGGACCCTGTCCCTCCCCTGCCCCTTCAGGCCTGAGGCAGTAACAGCTTCCCGTCGTTGCTAGTGCCCAGGAGCTCCCTTTAAAA
This sequence comes from Marmota marmota marmota, assembly GCF_001458135.2. Classification (NCBI taxonomy): domain Eukaryota; kingdom Metazoa; phylum Chordata; class Mammalia; order Rodentia; family Sciuridae; genus Marmota; species Marmota marmota. The sequence goes on along the minus strand of NW_025999983.1, from coordinate 1,730,836 downwards.
TATGACGCAGTGGTTCTATTGAGATTCACTTCACAAACCATACGAAGTGGCTACTTGAAGGTTCTTTATGGCTCCTGCCACATTCAGGGTTGTGCAGCCGTCACCGCGATGGACTCTAGAACACTTTCATCACCCTAAGGAGAAACCCTGCCTGTTAGCAGTCTCTCCCCACTTTCCCACTCCCTCTGGACACAGGGAAGCCCAAGCTACTGTCTGTCCCTGTGATTTGTCTGTCCTGGAATTTTTGTATGGATGGGGTTAGATGATGTCCCTCCTCCTCCTGAATGCTTTGGCCCGCACACACCTGTGTGCATCATCCCTCCGGGGAGACCCTGTTAGAGGTCACCCTGCTCTGCCAGGACCCTGACTGTGTCAGCGGCACTTGCCACTTAGAGGTGGAGGGAAAGGGAACAAGTTGGGGAGAAGAACCAGGATGGGCCGTGTGGCTGGGACCACAGTGGTGCCTGGTGCCATAAACGAGGCAGGAAAAGCAGCCGTGTGGCACTGTGCAACCTGAGCAGGCCATATGTGCCTTTGAGGGGTAGTAGGTTTAACTCACCTGTAGGGGCAGGGAGAATGTCCGCCAGGCGGGGAGACAGAGAAGACTGCAGGCAGGGGCACCGCTGTGCGCTATGAAGTCAGTCCCCAAGCCAAGCGTAGCACAGAGATGCTCTGGCTGTGCCCCAGCTCTTTCTCTGTGCCTCTTGGACATGGTGAGGACAGAGCATCCCCAGAGCTTTAGGAAGGCTCCAAATCCCCGTCCACCTCCCTACCTTCCACCAGCCTCTTTGCTGGCATGTCCAGAACATCGTACATGAAAATAACTTATCTGTGCAACCTATCCAACTAATCCAGGAGCACCTGGACACGTGGGCACCCCAAATCCTACTAGGAACACCAGCTAGGAGAGCTCATAAGCCTCAACAGCTGCAACCCCCTCGGCTAAGACCCATAACAGGAGAAGTGCCCTGAGACTGAACACAGTGGCACCCTGACCCTGTCACCTGGTCACTTGTCACAGCCTAGCTCAGGAAAATTGTCACCGTGATGAACCTGTCCTCAGGCTTTGGCAGAGCCTGGCTCCCTCTGACCATCAGGCCCCCACACGACCCACTCCAAGCTGGCACTTCAAACTGACACTCTTAAAATGGACACTGCTGCCGGTCCAGCCTCCACCTGGGCAGCTCTGCAGAGCCGGTTCATGAAAGCCCTCATCCGGCCCCTATAGTGACCCTGAGACCCTGTGACTCTGCACTCCCACCTCTGCCTGTGACTCCTGCCCCCCTGGAACTTCCACCCCAGGGAGGGAAATGGGAATTAAAATAAAAATTAAATACAAAGTTCCACCTTGTAATATACACACTGTAATATTAATGTGTGCAATGGAGGAAATACGAAGGGTGAGGTGACTGAGAAGGACAGCCGTATCCACCAAAATCAAGAGTGTATTTCACGTGAATGCGTATACTCGGGAGCTGGCAGAAAGTAGATGGTTTTCCAGTGAGGCCCGTGGGTTAACCTGCAGGAGAGGACAAGACTTCACAGGGCTTCAGAACCGCTTTCTGCAGTGCAGATGGGAGACACCTACCAGGGTCGGGGCGAGGAGACCGGCCTGTAGTGGGACCCTGGACTCTGGTCGGAAGCCTGGCAGCTCTGCTGCCTGCTACACCGGACGCAGGGAACACCCTGGACATGTTCTCAGTACAGTGACTGCCCTGAGGGAACACAGCACAGACACAGTGCAGTTATACCCTGTCTGTCTTAACACTGAGGCCTGCCTTGTGGCCTGTTCTACAACTGTGGTCCAGTGGTTCTGGCGGTCAGTGGCGAGCCTGTGTGTCCAGGTATTGACTCTTGGCATTCATGCCCACAGCGTCTGCAAACCTGGACTGAGGATGCAGAGAAATTGCAAGTCGCCTGACATTTCCAGAAAGAAACAGGAAGTGCATAGCCAAGCTAGATCAGCCCTAGACCACTGCAGAAATATAGCGTGTGCCCCACACTTAAGCAAGACAGTCCTCAAAACCATGCTGAGTTTTTTTCTTTTTTCTTTTTTTTAAGAGAGAGAGAGAATTTTTTAATATTTATTTTTTAGTTTTCGGCAGACACAACATCTTTATTTGTATGTGGTGCTGAGGATCGAACGCAGCGCCGCGCATGCCAGGCGAGCGTGCTACCGCTTGAGCCACATCTCCAGCCCCCATGCTGAGGTTTTAAGTTACATGTCTGAGTCCACTTTGTGTTGCTATAACACAGTGCCACAGACCACATGGCTTAAAAAGAAAAGACATTTATTTCTTGCGGTACTATAGGCTAAGGCTAAGGTGCTGGCATCTGGTGAGGGCTTCACACTGTGTCAAAAGGTGGAGGAGGACATCAGAGGCCAAGAGAGGGAGTGAGCCTGCAGGTCTCCTTTTCCTCTTATAATGCCACTAACACCATCTCGGGGCCACCCTCAGGACTCATCAATGCCATCACCCCCCAAAGGCCCTCCCTCCAAACATGAGCAATGTGTGAGCTTGGGGTTGTTTCCCTCACTTGAATTTGGGGGTACATAATTAAACTATAGCAGCAAGCAAGGGATGCTTTGAAACAGACGTATTGATTGTCTTTCGGGAGCACAATGCTGTGACATAGTCCTGCTGGTTAGGGAAACCCCACATTAGCCTCACATGGAACACAGGTCCACGCAGGCCCTCACAGCTGTCAACGTGACTTTGACCCCTGGTGGACACAGCGCCCTCTCACACTCGCAGCCCACCCTCCCAGGCCCCTGGGGTGAGCACGGCCACATCCTGCCTTGGAGATTCCTGCTCCATTTCCCAAGGCCTTGGCGGAAGTCTCTGCGCCTGGTTGCTAAGATACCTTCTTTAGCTTCAGGCACTGTGCTGACAGGTTTCCAAAGGGACAAAGGAAAACAGTCCTCCCTGGTCCCCCACTACCCCCACATGCCTGGAAGGTGTGAGGAAGAGGAGGGAGGAAGAGGTCAGGCTGGGCTCCCACACCTGCACTCCTCCCATGACCTGGCCCTGAGCCCTGGGACCTGTGCCTGGTTCCTGGACCAGAGGTGGACAAGGACGTGGCTCATTGCCCTTAGGGACTCACAGTGGGCACTGCCCCTGCCCAGCATAGCCCACAGTGTTCAGGGGCAGGGGCTTTTCTGATCTTGCCAGGCAGGGACTGAGGATGAACCTTGACTCCTTCTTGCAACGTCTGTTTTCAAAGGATCCAAAGAACATAGGTCACACTGATATCTTTGCTGGCCTTGAGCACCAGCCACACCTGGAGGAAATGGGTGGCGCAGTGTTTATAGCAAATATTCAGTGTCCAGGGGTAGCTAGTCTGCTCCTAGAGCGTGTGATGGGAGTGGCCAACAGCAACCCAGCACCACCTGGTGCCTCCCTGACTGGACGGAGCAGCACTTGTCTCAGCGGGTTTGTCGTCTTGGCAACATAGAAGGAGCCACCAGCGTGCTCTGCCTGCCACCGTCGCGTGGAATACCCACCTCGCTGCGCGGGCTCACATGCAGAGGCCAGGCTGCCTGGGCCAGGCTGGGGCAAGAATTTTCTGAGTGTTCAACCCACGCCTTCTTTCTCATTAATGGGTTCAATTTTTACTTTTTATGGAAATATAATAAACATACAGAAAGGTGTCCTAAACTGTCGGCTCATGAACTCTTACCAACCGCACTCCTCACGGAGGGGGAGCCCACCATGAAAGCAAACCGTGGCAGGCAGCCCCGGCAGTCTCCTTCCCAGGCCCCGAGCTCCGAAAGCAGGTCTCTCAATCTCATGCTGAAGGCAGAAATGGGTTTGACTTTTTGCACTTCTTTTTGTGTTTTTTGCATTATAACGTTATCATAAAATGCTCTGAAGATGCTACTTTGCGCTTGCTCCCAAGTGGAGATAAGATGGGGTCTGCCGTCAGGGGAGTCCTGTTGTTCTGGAAGAACCAGGAGAACCAGTGCACCTACCGTTCTGGGACACGTGGTCCCTGGGCGGGGTGGGGGTCGGGTGGCAGGTCAAAGTGACTTCAGGAGTAGCCTTGCCAAGAAACTGCTCTGGGAGCTGGGGGGAGCGCAGTCTCACCCTAACTTTGGCAGAACCAAGTTGGCATCTGTCAAAACAACCATTTCAAGGGGAATTAAAGGCCATGCATAGTCCCAACCTGGTTAAGCCATTTTGTCCCATCTTCCCAGATGAAGACCACCTATAAAAACTTAAATATAGTACCTGATATATAATTATATAATTATTCATAATTATATAAGTATATTATAATTTTGTTTATAATAATATCAATTAATATTAGCATAATGATGCATAAGCTCTGGATTATGAATTCCAACCTAGTTTAATGCACCTGTGTCAATTTTGCTAAATAGTCCAAGAATTAAAACCTTAGGACTTATTGGGTTGAGACTGGGGTAATGCCTGCCCTTGGGAACCCCTGGCTGAGCTGTGTTGATCAGGGGACAAGGGTCGTCAGCAAGTCCCTGAGGATGGGCCAGGTCCTTCTCATCCTTCCTGGATTCCAGGAGCTGGGCACCGGTCCCCCGGGGCCCTCTTGGGTGGCCCTGGGGCGAGGCGGATGTTGGAGTGCAGAGGTGCTGAGCCCCCCCTTCCTCCCTCCTCCTCAGTACTCTGTCAGTGGATGGACGTGATGGTTAGCTGGAGGTGCCAACAGTTTGTCCCAGCTCCCCTGCTCAGCTCTCAGGAAGGGTGCCAGAAAGAGCCAGAGACAGAGGGCACACGAGTAAATCTGAGAGCCGATAACCCTGGAGCTATTCGTAGTGCCATCCGTCGCTCAGTGTAGTGCAGTCTCCTCCAGCATGGGTGAGGCGTCTTCCTGTGGTTTACCTGAAGCCCGACTTGGCTCTCGCAGGTGTAGGGTCAAGTGCGCGTGGCTTTTGTGATTCTGTCTTTGCTGTGCCAGGTTGGACCCGGGGCTGCTCTACCACTGAGCTGCATCTCAGCCCTTTTTACTTTTTGTTCTGAGGCAGGGCCTCGATAAGTTTCCCATGCTGTCCTTGAATTTGCCATCCTCCTGTCTCAACCGCCCGAGTTGCTGGGATCAAAGGTGGGTGCCAGCCAAGGGGCAGGTTTGAGAGAAGGTCAGGTCTTCATTATTTGACTCAAATTTTTCTTAAGAGGGGATCAAGGAAACCTTGGTTCTCTCATGTGAAATATGTAACCAGCTGCAATAACCGCAGGCTAGAGGTGCCTGGGAGAGATGGAGACCCTTGCAGAGCAAGTAAGAGTTTAGGAAAAGGGTCCTCTGTTCTCTCAGGTGGCCTGGCAGATGAACTGGCCTTAGATGGATCCCTGGAGCAGGACAGAGTTCCTGGGTCTTTAGTAAGAGAAGGTGCCGCTGCAGCAAAATAACCGGGGGGGTGACGAGCAACTTGTGTACATTGATACAGCAGGAGTGGGAGCCGTTTATTGTAGGACAGGAGGGGTATATATACATTCCACACAGCTTATCTAATTAGCATAAACTAGATACAGCAGTCAACCAATAAGGAATCTCCACACTTAATGGCTCGCTGGCGTTACTTCACAAACCACTCCCTCTGGCAAAATGCCAGGCGCCATCTTGACTTGTTTACAGACTCTAACAGAAGGCTAGATGAAAAGGAGGATTGGTGGGCGTTGGTGGGAGGAAAAAGGCAGTGGGAGAGGGTGGGGGCAGGGGGAGGGTGGGGGCAGTAGGGGCAGGTGGGGGAGGGGGCAGGTGGGGGAGGGGAGCAGGTGGTATGGAAGTCCATGGGGAAGCGTGGGGAGGGGAGAGTAGGTGGAGGAGGACAGGTGGAAGGGGCACTGTGCAGGGAGGGTGGGCAGGCCGGAAGTGATGCCTACGTCTCTCCTGAGCCAGGAGCAGGACGGCTGTGTGGCCGGTTCCAGCAGTGACACGGCAGAAAGCTCTGCAGTGCTGGAGATTGGGTGGCTTCAGCGCCCAGGCTCCTGTGACAAAGCACCCTGCTCCAGGCAGCTTAAACAACATAATTTTTTTCATTTCTAACAGTTCTGGAGGACAGAAGTCCAAGAGCCAGGCCCAGTGTGGTGGGCATCACTCTGGGGCCTCCTCCTGCCATGGCCTGAGTCTCTGCACACCCTCACGGGGCCTCTCCTCTGTGCACGCTGGGGCCAGAGAGCTCCTCGAGTCTCTTCCAAGGCACTGAGCATGTGGGACACGGCCCCACTCTGACGGAATCCCGTGGCCTCAAGCACCTGCTTACAGGCCCTCCCAGTCACTCCAGTTAGGGCTTCCACGTGAGCCTTCCTTGGCAGGGGATGGAGGGACAAGTGCGTCCACAGCAACTGTGAAGCAGAAACTTCTGGCTTAGTCCTGAAACAGAGGAGCGCTGTAAGGTGTATGAAGCCCCGTGTCTCACTACCGCCAGGGACATAATGACACCTAGTTAGAAAGACAAGAGTGGAAGAAACAAAATAGCAAGGCCAAGTAGCAGAAGAGCCACCAAAGCCTCTGGTGCCCCGGAGCAGAATTATATTAAAAATTTTAATATTTTCAAATTTGGAGGCATCAATCTAGAACATAAGCAATAAGCCCTTTTATAAAACTCACTTTCTTTTATTCACTTACATCTAAATACTATTCAACTTTAAATATTCAACTTTAAAAAATAAAATTGAATTTCTCTTAAACCTTAGAGTTGTTTAAGATGTTTTATAGGTGTTTTATTGGACTTTGTGGGCTTTGCTCCCGTTGCTTGGCCCAGTGAGGCTTGGTAGCCCAGCTCGCCCAGGGCAAAGGGGTGAGTGGGCGCACACGGTCATCTGGGGTGGAGGCAGTCCTGCCATCACCGCGGTTGCCTGGCTGCGACCTCATAGTTTTGTATAAACTGGGCTCAGTGGTGTGCCGAAGTCCCCTCATTGGTGCCTAAGGACTCACTAAGCATCCCTCGGCGCCACCAAGGCGCTAAAGCCAATACAGACTGTCCAGGCCTGGATTCTGAAGCCAGTGCTGTGCCTGCAGCTCATTTTCTTAAGGCTCTTTCCTTTTGAAATCCTCTCACAAATGAGCCCACCTCTCCCTCAATTGCCACTGAATTCTAACCCAGAGTGACAGAGGCTCTGCGTCTGCCCCAGCTGGGTGCACACTGCAGGGGCCCCGCCCCCGGAACACAGGCAGAACAACCGCTCATGCTCAGCACAGCATCCCCTGGTCAGGTCAGGAGGCCCCAGTCCAGCTCTGCTGCTCCCAGTGGTCGGGGGCTCGAAGACTGGTGTGAGGGTTTCTTGCAGAAGAGTGAGATAACCACAGGCCACGAGGCCTCAGAGCGTGGGCTTCCTGCTTGGGTTGCACACTCTGCCAGCACAGAACACTGGCTTTCTCCAAATCTATGACTTACGAGAACTCAGAAAGAAAAAGACAAAAAAGATCAAATAAAATAGACTTGATGGCCACAAGCACACGGCTTCTGAGAGCTCCAAGTGTCGGACTGTGAGCCTGCAGCCTCCTACGGGCCCAGAACCTGCCTGGGGCCTGTTCCTCCACAGGACAGCTGCAGACTATCAGGTCTAGCATCAAAGGCCTGGAGGGTGTCCTGTGAATCCAGGTTGATTTCCTCATTCCAAGCACATGGTTTTAGGCAGCTTAAATGGAAAATGGTATAATAGGATCAAATTAAATTTCATTAAAAGATAAAGGAACAATAGAATCTCATTAAATTCTGCCTGAGTGACCCCTTGGTTAGATGTCAAACATGTCCTGTGGACAGCCACAGCAAAGTAGTACCAACTTGCAAATTCGGTCTTGTTTTTTGTGTGTTTTGAAGACTTGGGTTTATTTTTAACATCGTGCAGTTAATTCCACCATCTAGGGTGAAACATGGTTAATTCTTTGTGGATTTTGTCTCAATTTCTTTTTTCTGTGCCATAGAATTGGGATAATACAGCACATTGGCAGTTCTTAGTGGCTCTCAGCCCTCCCTTGTTGGGGGGGTTCTCGTCTGATTTCTTAGTTAAACAGATGTGAACTCCTCCTAGGGACCCATGAATGAGGCTCTGTCTGAGATAACCTTTGAGCAACTGGTGTGCACTGAGCAGCAGCTCTGATGAGGAGATTGTTTTCCAGAGGAGCCCACACGGCGTCCTCTGTGTCAACGTGCCCACTGCAGAAGATGTGGGAGGTGCTGTGCAATTATTTTGCAAACAAAATATTTATTTCAAGGTTTTACTTATGAGCAAGGTCTCAAATTAGTTGCAAGAGTAGGGAAAAGATGGGGGCAGCTATAAATTTTGAGAATCAGTTTCAAAGCAGTTCATTATTTTAAGGAGGATTGCTTTAGCTGTGGACTGAAACTCCTTCTGATGAGAATTATGAATGATCTCTATGCATCGACACTGCCTGAGGCCTACAGTGGGCTGTGGTCTTGGTGAGGGCATCTTCCATGGCCCCTGATGCAGTCATACTCCAAGAGGGGTCCAATTGTTGCTGAAGGTGACCTGGAGCCAGCACATGGGCCGGGGGTGAGGGAATTATCTGAGAGTTTCTGCCAAATCCTCCCTTGTTGTTACCAAGGGACAGGAATCCTCCCTCCCTGCCTCCCTCCCTCCCTCCTCCCTCCTTTTCTTTCCTAGGTCTACTGAGAGGATTTGCCTTTCATCAGCTCTAGATTAACTTGGCAAGCCTTGCTGGGGACCCTGTGAGGCAGCCTATACAGACGCTTGAAACTGCTAACCACGGCACCTGGTGGGGAGTTGGGAAATCAGCTTGAGGTGTCTGATCGTATCACCTAGTGAGAAATTAAACTGCAGTTAGTGTTTCTGAACATTCAAACATGAAGCATTAAAAATGCCTGTTAGAAGAACATCAGAAGCTCTCAGGACAGGGCTGGTGTCAGGGCCAGCTTCAGAGACCAGAGTCCAGGCCGAGTGAGCCGCGAGTGAGGCTGTCTGCATAGCACTCTGAAGTCCAAGCCTGCTGTGTGGACACAATGGCCAGGTGGTACAGAAAACACCAGGCGGGTAGCTCAGGAGCTCTCCCAGCTCAGGCTAATTTGGGAATAGTCTCTTCACAATGTGTGGGCCAAGCAGCTTTTATGTGAACCTCTGGATTTCCTACAAGATTTAATGCTTATTCCCCATTAGCTACTTTAAAAAGGTAAGTTTAACTTTTACCTGCATAACACTCCCCTTCCTGACCAGCATTAACATTAAAAAACACACTATATATGAACTCTTTGTTGCAATTCCAGAGAAAAGTTACTACAAACATTTAAAAGAATTATTTCTTATAAAAGGGCAAAAACATTCCCTGGTATGTAACAAGAAAGAATAGGAGAAATTGCCACTCATTGTACTGGCTTTTCTTATTTGATTCTTATTTGAATATTCTGGCACATCATTTTGGATTTATAAAAAAATGTGCAAAGAGGCACCGAGGGCTCTGGCTTTGAAGAAAGAAAGGTGCAGAGCAAAGGAACTCATGCTTTACTTGCTCCCCGCGTGCACCGCGGCTCACAGAGGAGAAGCCTTCAAGCCAGGCCCCTCCAGAACCCCTGGTCTTAGGGTCAAGACCACCTGAAATCATCCATTCCTTCAAACTGGTACTTGTCAACTGCGCACTGGGTTAATCTCTGAGGATCCAAGACAGTTTCTACCTTCAAGGAATTTACCATTTGGCAGAGGAGATTCAGAGGAGTAAAAGAAGGATATGATTCAGTATGACACAAGAAGCGGGTGGGGAAGAACAGAAGTTCATTGAATTAGACAAAGTGGAATGAAGGGAAGGACGGGGCTGGAGGTAGGAAGGACAGTAGACGAATCAGACATAACTGTCCTGTCCTGTGTTCATGTATGAATACAAGACCCTGAAACTCCACATTATGTGCAACCTCAGAAGGGAAAGTTCTACTCCATGTATGTATGCTATGTTAAAATACACTCTACTGTCATGTATATCTGAAAAGAACAAATAAAAAAGTAAAAAACAATTCAGTGTGACAGTGTGTGTTACATCTCAAACCATCTTATTGTTGAGAAAACTCTCTTCAAAATGATATTGGTTTATATCTTATCTGTCTATTCATTCAATAATCATCTGTCCATCCATACCCTCACTTGCCCATCCATTTATCCATCTGCCATTCATTTGTGTTTGCACCCATTCACTGGGTATTTTTAGAGAAGCAGGCAGATGGAGCTTCTCAGAGATGGCTACACCTGTCTATTTAGCTCATCCGATACACATTTTTTTTTTTTGTACTTAACCTAGTCCCTGCATGAACATAGGGGCTTGAACTCAGGGGCACTGAATCACTGAGCCACATCCCCAGCCCTGTTTTGTATTTTATTTAGAGACAGGGTCTCACTGAACTGCTTAGCACCTGGGCTGAGGCTGTCTTTGAACTCTCGATCCTCCTGCCTCAGCCTCTGAGCTGCTGGGATTACAGGTATGCACCACCACACCCACTCCATCCCATTTACTCTTTTTATTATGGAACTGACCTTTCTCCCTCAGGAAGGTCATTATTTCCTCCTCTTGAATCTGTGTGTGTAGGGTCTTGTCACTGTCCTCACTGATGATTTGGCTATGTCATCAAAAGGAGAAAGCTTTTGCCTGGCTTGCTATTTCTCACTCAGGATGCTCTCTGTGGGAATTCAGCCACCAGGTTGTAAGGAAGCCCAGGCCACAAGAGGAGGCCACGTGTCTGGGTGTCAGCTGACAGCCCAGTGAGGTCCCAGCTGACATGGACTGCACGCTGCAGGACAGAGCAGGGCCAAGACACTTGTGCTGGGTCTGCTCTGTGACCCTGACCCTCAGGAGCCATGCCAGGTAATAAGCGACTGTTGGTGTATTTGAGCCACTGCACTTCGGGGTGATCTGTTGTACAACAATAGATTTTTAGTGCAGAAGGTTTTTAAAGGTAGTTGGAATTTTAAAAAATTATCTTCTGGAAGTTTAGATTTTACTTGTAGACAGAAGACATAAAATATTCTGGTTTTGTCAGCTATTTTTTGTTGCTGTAACCAAAAGACCTGACAAAAACAATTTTAGAGGCTGGACATTTTATTTGGGAGCTCATGGCTTCAGAGTTCCGGGTCCATAGACGGCCACCTCCATTCCTTGGGTCTCAAGGTGAGGCAACACCACGGCAGAAGACTGTGGCCGAGGAAAGCAGCTGGGGACAGGGCACTGGGAAGCAGAGAGAGGGAGCTCAGCTCAACAAGGACAAAACAGAAACCCCAAGGCACACCACCTCGGGCGCCACACCCCACCTGCCTGCAGTTAACCACCCACTAATCCCTATGGGGGATTCATGCATGGACCAGGTTAATTCTAGACCCAGTCATCTCACCTCTAAACCGTCTTGCATCGTCTCACACATGCGCTTTGGGGGGCACCTAATATCCACCATCACATACTCAAAGAACAAGTCCATGACTGACCTGAAAAAGAGTGATTCAGGAAACTCTTATCTTCTGGGTTCAAAGAAGGGAGAGATGCAGGGCAGGGGCCTTCAGAGGAGGAGGTGGTCTCGAGTGTGAGTTAAGAGTGCTAGGAATTCACTGTAAGGGGAAGGGGCCTTCAGGGCGGCGCATTCAGGGAATGGCAGAGTTTGCTTCACCCAGAGTGGGGGACTAAGAGAACTCCTGTTTATTAAGGACAGATACTTGAGTATGTGCTCATTTAGTTTTCACAACTCTCTGGTGAGAGATTTTGCCTCCATCCTACTGTTGAAATAAACTGGGGGTGAGAAAGTTGTGAGGATTTTCACGGGTTCCTCAGCCAGGAGCCGAGCTGGTGTTTGGGTACAGGTCAGGCTGACCTTGAACTTTTGATCCTTATTTCCTTAGTGTGACGTGATCGCCCAACGTCAGGTTATGGTGAGACGCAGGTGTCAAAGGGCACAGGAAGCTCGGCCAAAGAGAGGGGTGGAGTGCTCCAACTCGTGGTTCTCAAAGCATGGCCCATGGACCCCGGGACCCCTGATGTCCTTCCAGGAGGCTGGTTTTCATAGTGGTACTGCGTGTAAATATGAACCGAGTGTACAACTATTCATACTAACGCAGACGGGTTGATGTCTTGTCCCCGTGTCGACACGTGCACCGGGGTGCAAAGCAGCAGGAGGTGCATCTGCCAGGTGTGTCTGGAGTCCTCACCACTGCGCAACTGCAGGGACGGGATCGCCAGTCTCCCTAAGGAACGGGGAGGGTAGGAATTGCCAACTCGGTCCTGTCTCTACTGTGGAGCCCACGTGGGTAAATGGAGAGAGCGTGGAGCTCCCTGTGCCACGCGCTGAGCAGAGGGCTGCAGCTCCCGGACTGCCCACTGGCAGGAGGAGCCTCTTCCTTCCCATGACCACCGACGTTCCTTCAAAGAACAAATGTTAGACAAACTGTGGCTATCCAGACTTGGGTGCTGGGTAGGCGTTCACAGAAAATGAGTCGAGTGAGCCTGTCTGTTCAAGGAAATTAGCCAGCAGCATTTTTTGGTAAGGACCACACTTGAGGTTTTGTGTGAAAATTAGAATCTTGGAAAACGTGTGTTCACTACCCTGAGCTGGACGGTTTCTCAATACTTAAAGACTGTCTGATAAGATCGGTGGTAATATTAACAAATGTGACCTTTTCAGGATTCCGTAAAATGTGTCGACATTTGGGAGAGCTGCAAAACTCAGCGAATCACAGCTTCTAAGTGACCCCGCAAAGTGCAAGACGGGTCTGTGAATTTTAAGGATAAGAGTAAAAAACTCCTTGACGTGATTTCACATTGGGAGTCGCAGGTACCTTTAAGAAATCGCCATTTGTCTAGTTTTAATCCATCATCAGAGAATGACCACAGTTATCTGAAAGTCTGGGTATTTCCCCGTCTGGGTTCAGCCAAATTCAACACGACAGACTGAATGCAGGGGTAGGTGTGAGTCCTGCCTTCTACCCCTCTCCTTCCTTTTAGTAGCAGGGGTTGAACTCAAGGGCTCTTGCTATTGAGCTACATCCCCAGCTCTTTATATTTCATTTTGAGACAGAGTCTCCCTAAGTTGCTGTGGCTGGCCTTGAACTTGTTATCCTCCTGCCTCAGCCTCTCAAGTTTCGGGGACTCCAGGCCTGAGACACCGGGCCCAGCAGTTCAACTTTCTTCTAAGACATTAATGATATTTGAAAAATATCATTGAAAAGTACAATTCTTTGTGCGGTTTGCACCAAGTTTTTCTTCACTTTAGAATATGTAGTTATGTTTCATAAAATTATGTTATTTATATTGATATATAATGAGTTTGTTGTTGTTGCTACTTTCAAGGGAATTAAATACTTTGGGAAATTCTCATTTAAAATGCGTCACAGGCTGGCGCAGCAATCTTGTGTGTGGTTTTCTAGCCCCAGATGGTGGGGGTACAGCCGCCCTGAGAACCTGAGAGACTTCTGTGGGGCTTTGCCTGAGCAGTGCCACCCAGGGCTGCCTTGCTCGGTGGCTTATGGCCGACTCCACTTGCTCATTCACCAAGCGTTAGTGAGTTCCCACTGCCTGAAGGTGCTGAGCTCCTGGGGGCTGGGGTCCACGCATCTGCAGCACGCGTTTGGCCACGCTGCCTGGCACAGAAGCTGCTGGGTGGGCGATTCCTGAGCTCCCCTGATCTTACGGTGCTTGGCTCTTCTCTTCCAATGCTTCCAGCGGTGACGCCCACACCCTGACCTGCAGCCAGGAGCCAACGCAGGGACTCGAGCTTGAGGGTTGGGTGGCCTGCCTGGGTGTCTTCCTAGGGGCGTCATGAGAACAGCCGCTCCCCTCGCAGGGCTGCAACGTGGGGCTCCGGGCTGCCCTCTTTTGAATGCTCACCCCCAGCTGGGGCTACTGGGGCTACTAATGCAGGTATTTTCTTCAGTTCTGAAGACGGGGGAGGGCGGTGGGTGGGGTGAGCCTGTGCCTGTGGGTGGGAAGAAGGCGGTGTGGTGGACTCAAGTGAAAGGCTCACTGGAGGCCGGTGGAGAAGGGCTGACTCTCCCACCCTCCCGCACTCCCGAGCCCTGAGCCCAGTCTCATGCGTTTTGTTATAGTGACACAATCCAGCTAAGAATTCTTTTGTATTCTTCTAGTAACCTCTTTATTTCCCTGAAAGGTCACTGCTAACCTTACTCTCAGACTCTCACCTGGACACTCTAATGATAGGTGACCGAGGAGCGGAGACTGCTGCCTGAGGCCAGCCGTGTCCTGGACCTGCCTGAGCACCCTCACAGGGATGTGGCGTGCTCCGTGGCTGCATATGGGTGCTTCGGGGGGTTGGCCGTCTCAGCTGGCCTACGAGGCTTTCCAGCCTCTGCGCTCCTCTGAGCTTTGACCTCTCACCTGGCTCCTTTCCCACCTGGTAATTAAGAACTTCTCTGGCCCCACTTTACAGGCTAGTGATGATCTGGCTCGTGGATTTGCATCTTTCACGTTAAGGAACCCCGTGGGAATGCACGCTCGGTTTTGGCCGGGGTGGTTTGCTTTGTGCATTTCTGTTAAGGTTTGTGGTTCAGGGAATGGGCTGCTCCAGGGTTCTCTCCTGTCAACAGGTATCGCCAGTTGACTGCACCAATGGCCCCCAGGCTGTCACGGACGAGGCTGGGCCTGCAATACTGTAGCCCAAAGTACACACTGCCCCTGCCGCCCATGGGGTGAGAGTGGGGGTATTGTGGGGTGCCTTACAAGTGTAAGAAAGCCCCACACCAGTTTTCAGAGGTCAGGGAGGGCTTCCCAGAGACAGAGACATCAAGCTGAGATGTGGAGGAGAGGGTCCCAGGCAGAGGATGAGATGCTGGGGCTCCCGGGGATCCTAGAAAGCAGGAAGTGCAGAAGGTGTGGGGGTCTACTCCAGAGGATACCAGTGAGGATTGGTGAGGTCAGCAGAGGACATCAGGGCTCTCGGGGAAGCCACACTGGTCTGAGGGCTGAGGTCTGCACAGGTAGGAGGGTGACCTTTTGTGAGAAAAGACATGACAAGTTGTATATTTGGGGTTTTCCTTGCAGTCATATCTGTAGTGGTCTGAATGGGTCCCCCAAAACTCGTGTGCTGAAACTTGTGGCTACTGTGATGAAACAAAGCAGAGAGCCTCCTGGAGGTCACCAAGCGGAGAGGGGAGGGGTCTAGCACCTCACAAACGGTCTCGGGTGGTCTGTTCTTTCCAAGTCTTTCTCCACAAGGAAACCACCCTGATCCTCTCTGGAGACCAGCAGCAAGGCGCCATTTTGGAAGCAAGGAGCAGCCGCTGACAGACACCAATGCCAGGGCCTTGGCCTTGGGCTTTAGTCTCCAGGACTGTGAGAATTAAACTTTTGTTCTCCCAGTCTCATGCGTTTTGTTATAGTGACACAAACCGGCTAAGAATTCTTTTTGTTTTGAGACAGGATCTCTCTAAGTTGCTGAGCCTAGCCTGGAATTTGTGGGCCTCTGCCTCAGCCTCCAGAGTCTCTGGGATTACAGGCCGGCGCTGCCAGGCCTGCTTTGCCGCAGAGCTTTTTGACGTACTTGCTTCAGGCCCCAGCGTACTTCCAGGTTCTGTGGGGGAGGTGAGCACAACGTGGTGTGCTTTTTGCATTTATAAATTGGTGCTTTATATGATGTCAAGGAGACAAGACTAAATCTTAGACAACAATTAGGCTAAGCCAGGAGAGCACCCCGAGGTTCAACCCCAGCACCAGAAACAAACCAACAAAACTACAGGCTTCTAAGGTTGCTGGGCTGGCGGAGTCCCCCTGAGCCGCCTGCTGTGCTGTTCTGACGTCAGTGTGCCCAGTGGGAGCAAAGGCACGTGAGGGCAGGGTGGTGGTGAGCAGGGCTGTGCTGGGGTCATGGTGCTGCCTTGGGCCTGAGGAAGCGCTGGGAGGCTCAGCCTGAAGGGAGGCGGGAGAGACCCAGGCAGTGCAGGGAGCCAGACAGCAGAGCCTGTGCGGTGTGCTCAGTAATTACTGGCCTCCATACATTCCTGACAGAGGAGCGGCCAAGCGGCGTCTGGGACTGAAGTCTGGCCACACTTCTGCAGGGGAAAGACGCTGGAGCAGGTGGGGCTGGGCTGGCGTGAGGAAGCAGAGAGAGCTGGAGGCTGGTACCCACCAGGAGAGGACACGGCTGGGGACCTGAGCCTGGGGACAGAGCAGAGCGGGCTTTCCAGAGGTGGGGCCTAGTCATCTCTGCAGACTGCACCAGGGAGGCTGGCTGAACACAGCTTCGGGGCAAAGGGTAAAGAGTCTCGCCCTGGTTGGTGCTGATGCTTCAAGAGTCTCATCTTGTCATCAAGGGGTAATGACACTGTTCTGCAGTGTGAGAACCATTAATTAATATCTTGCCAAGCACGCCAAGGGCAGGGACCAGAGAGCATCTGGAAAAATCTGTGAGTCTCAAGTATGACCCACTTTAATTCAAAAGCAGCTGGCTGCAGCCAGGGACTTAGGTGTCGTGTTTTTAAAAGAACTGGGCCAGTCACATTAGTCCTGCGTGGCCAAGTTGATGCTTCTAAACCAAAATAAGCACCAGTTTAAAAACTGTCACACAACCCCCATGGTACTTATTGATTTATTTTTTGTCCTCTCTATTGAAGATGAGAGCTGTTTAGAGAAGTTCCCTGGTGATTCTGGTTGGTTAACCCGGCTTCGATGACCAGGATGTGAAGGACAGTGGGAGGAAGAGCTTCACGGGATTGAGGTTGGCACATGGGGTGGGGCTAGGCAGCACAGATCAGGCCAGGCAGAGAACCCAACCACCAGTTTAGGCAGATGCTTATCTTTCTGGGATTATTCTGCTAAAATTTTGACTGCAAGCAGATTTCTTTCTGATCCATGGCACAGAAAGTGAAACACAGGCACTTGTGGGGGTGGGCGGGAGAAGCTCCATCTGAGCGCGGTGTCACAGTTAACTTGGCTTCTCCCTGTGTGACTTAGAGTCTGGACTCCATGCAGTTTTGCCTGAGCTTTGCTCCACGGCGGCCTCCTCCTGTGCTCCCAGCACCAGCTCCTCACCAGCTGCACCCTCGCCTAGATGCCAGCGTGCTGTCTAACTGGTAGCTTTGTCTGACCCTCGCCCCTGGGGCCAGGCCTCACAGGTCAGCAGGGCGGTGCTGGTGCAGGAGCCGGGGGTGGGTGTGTGCTCCCCAGCTGCTGACCGCGGGGCCACAGGCCACCATTCTGCCCTGGGCATCCCAGGTGGAGAAGGCAGGTCTCCTTCTCCAGGCCTGAGGCTGCTGGCAGGGGGCCCACCCGCCTGGCTCCAACACTCCTCTCTGATACAGCAGCTCTCCCTCTTCATAAAGAATCACTCCCAGGATGGAAAAACTGCCCTCTAAGCAGGGCTTTCCTTCCACCATAAACAAAACTCTTCATTCTCTGTTGGCTCCGCTGGGGACTCAATGACCAGGAAGAGAAAGACATGGTTTAG
This sequence comes from Marmota marmota marmota, assembly GCF_001458135.2. NCBI lineage: Eukaryota > Metazoa > Chordata > Mammalia > Rodentia > Sciuridae > Marmota > Marmota marmota. Next base: position 1,713,462 of record NW_025999983.1, on the reverse strand, counting down.
ATGCCACGCGCCTGGGGGTTCAGAGGAGTCAGCAAAGGATGAGCTGAACTGAGAGCCGCACTCTGAGTTCTCCTGTGAGTCACCTCCCGTTCAGAGGCTGAACAGCTGTCTGCATGGCAACTTCAGAAGATAAAAGAGAAACAGAACACTGAAAAAATAAAACTAGCTGGGCTATAGCGTAGTGGCAGAGCACTTGCCTAGTATGCAGGAGGCCTTGGGCTCAACCCCCAGTATTTCAAAAAGCAAAACAAAACTCACATGAGCAGATCCCAGTTTGTAGAGAAAGGACTGAATTCTGGCCTTTAAAGACCAAGTTGAAGAAGCTTCACAGTCAAGTCTGCAACAGACCCCAAGGCTCTTGTAGAGGTGCCCGAGGGGGGTGAGCTGTGGCCAGAGCACTCACTGGAGGTGGCCCCAGGGGAAGGGAGCTGCCCAGGGAGCTCACCCGAGGACCCTGCGGGAGAGAAAGGCCAGCCGGGACCTGGAGTGCTGCCTGGCACCGCACCCACCAAGGCTGGTGCCACTCACCGTGCTGGTGGTTGGTGCTGGGCATTGCCCACGCCTTCTCACAGATCCCCACCACGGCTCTGAGCCGTGTGTTAATCTGATAAGCCGAGGGGGCTGGAGCTGCAGATCCTGTGTGGAGTATCGTGTGCGGTCCTGCAGGAGCAGGCGTGAGGACGGTGGTCCACCAAAGCACTCACCCACACGGCAGGGCTCTGGCCCACGGCTCAGTGCTGGCCGGAGTGGGATGCACCGTTGCCGAGGACTCCTTGCTCGTCCCTCGGGTGGCAAGTCATCGGCTGTAGGCAGAACACTGAGGGTTCCCAGGGCAGAGACGCCCCTCTGGGTGATGGGACAGTGGTGGATGCAGGCCTTCGGGCATGTGACCAAATGCACAGGATGCCCTGAATGAGAATGAGCCTCGCAGAGGCCCTGGGCACTGGGAGCTGGTGACAGGACCCCATGGGGTCCCCAGTGTGAGCAGAGCAGCACCCTGGTGGAGCCGGGGATATGGGGAGCGTTGGGGGGCAGGGCACACTCGGGAAATCTCTCACCTGCATGGTTGGGCCGTGAGCCTAGGACTGCTCTAAAAACAGCCAGTTGGAGAAGAAGGGTGAAGTGCAGACGCAGGCTGCAGCGGGAGTGAACCTCCAACCTCTATGCCTGGGGACGCGCGAGAGGCTGCTGGCATGCGGGCTCTGGAAGGGCAAGTCCTCAGCGGCAGGCGTTAGAGCATGGCTGGCTGGCAGGGAGGGCACAGGGACTGCTAGGGAGTGTGGCGCTTCCCCTGGGGTCCTGAAAGTGTCAGCGTGGTGACATCTGCTCCACCTTGCAGATGTGCTGAATACCACCAAGTCGACTGTGAAGGGCCGGTCAGAGCGTGCCCATTACCCCAAGGTAAAGAGGGTCACAGGGACAGCCCTGGGTGGCAGCAACTTACCTCCATTCAATGCACTCAGGCTGCACGGAGCGAGGTGGTGCAGGAACACCCTGCCACGTGCTCACGCTCCAGGAGGAGCTGAGGGAGAAATCCTGAGCGAGTTCCTTAGAGGTTGTGAGGGTGATAACAGGAGCGGCGATGGTGGGAAATAGAAATTCTAAGGTGAGCCCACCCATTAGGTCCCACCAAGATCCCGGACCATCACAGTGCTGCAGATGAATGGGTTCCTGCTGTACTGACTTCCAAGAAACTTCTAGTTTTATTGCTATGTGTTGTCTTTCTTTTGTGAATAGAAGCTACAAAACTTAAATAGAATATTGTGAGCCAACCCCACTCTGGACACTTGTGTTCACGCTGCCTTTAAGTTCCAGACACATACACCTCTGAATCTTCAGGGTGGGTGGGTGGGGCAAAGAAGAAAGAATACAAATAAGATCTCCAGCCCAGGGACATCTTCTGGCACCACAGGCTGGTCTAGAATGGGGTTTCATATAATGTAAGAGTTAAAAAAAAAAAGTATGGCTGAAATTCAAAACAACCGGAGCCATGTGTGATGGCGAACACCCCTAATCCCATCAATACAGGAGGCAAAGGCAGGAGGATCCCAAGTTCCAGGTCAGCCTGGGCAACTTAGCAAGACCCTGTCTCATAAGATGAAAAAGAGTTGGTATGTCCATCAGTCTAGAGTGCCCTTGGGTTCAGTCCCCAGTACCCAAACAAACAGACCGATAAAAAAAAGAAACTCAAAACCAAAAACCAATTTGAATATTTCAGCAAACTATATGTTAGTTATTACTGATACAGACCTAAATACTGGGAAATTATGCCAACTTTAATAATGTTAAAAATTTTAAATGCTAAATTATGTACATATTTAAGTACAAGGAATATCATGTTCTGCTAAAGACTCATGGTCTGCATAAAGAAAATTTGTGATAGTCAATGAGGAAAAAAGAAAAAATTAAGAGTATCATAATTCAATTTCACATACTAAGCATTTAAAATAATAAAAACTGAAGAAAAATTTCATCGAAGTTGTTGATAAAGTGATGAAGGAATTTGGGAAGAATTGCCAACTCTTTAGCACTGCCTGCTCGCAGCAGCAGGAGCCAGCTTGTCAGGGGAGCAGTCAGCAGACCTTCCCAGCACAGCCATGCAGCCCTGACGCTGCTCCCTGAAGTCAGGTGTCTGCTGAGGTGCCCCCAGTCCAAGGCGGTAAAATTCCCTCATTATCTGTCAAGCGTCATCTCTTTCATATAAGACGATTGCAATTTATTTGAAATGCAAAATTCACGACTTCTAAGTGAGTGTTAATGGTTTTGCTGGCTTTGCGATGTGGACATCGATCATTATCTTAGGTGGTGGAGAAAACTGGTCCTAATGAGAATTCCTCCCGTGAAGCACCTTGGAGTGCCCAGTGTCTGCACAGCCCATGGACAGTGCGTCATTTCTGTCATCTACAAAACCTTTCAATGTTTTCAGGTAGATGGTCTAAAGTGACTGCATTTGACGATTCTGTCCGATGAATGATGATGCATGTAAATCCATCACCTTGTATCTTTTCCCAATCAGCTCTCTATGTGTATTATGTTCAGTAAACAGCAGAGAGAGTTAGATACCGTGTTGAAGAGCTGGAACCCAAACAGAGAAACCTGAAGCACGGGCGGATCCTGAGGCTCCCCTTAGAGCCGGAGCTGTGGAGCATTTTGGCACACGCAGAGACCCGTCGTCCCTGGAGAGCAAAGGCCTGGCTTTAGCCAGCTCTGCCTTCCACAGAGGGAGAGGCTGGCCTCGGCAGGAGGAGGAAGGCATGCTTCAGTTTCAGAGCGAGAGGAGAGCACTCTGCCCCTGTGTCCTTCCTATAGGTGAGCCCTGCCCTGGCTCTCCTGCTTCTTACTTCTTTGTCCGTGGCCCCTGTCACCTTTAAATCGTGGATCGCTTTTGTCTTGAACATTAATTATTTATCTTCTTCCCCGAACGCTGCAGGGAGGCAGAGTCCTGGTGTGACCAGAAGGCTGGCGCTTGACCTCTGAGCCCTGGGTGAGCTAAGAGACGTGGGGCGGCGGCTGAACTATGAGGGAAAGCAGAAGGTGGCCTTCAGGGAAGGACCGAGACGTGGGATCTGAAACAAGGACGTGAGGCCGCCACTCGAAGAGGAAAGACTGACATGAAATGCCCTTCTGCTCCGGGTTTTAAAAAGGCAACTACAAAAGCATAGCCCAGTGCTGAGGCTGCCAGCGCTCCGAGCTCCGAAACTCAGTCCCAGGGCGTTTGGGGAGCCCAGAGGATAAAGGAGATTCAGCCAGAGGATGAACTTTGACAGCACCGTCACCGGTCTCTGTGACCTGGCGTGGTACGGGGACCCTGGGTCTGTGGGACGTCAGGTGATAAGGCCAGATGCTGTCCTGCAGTGATGTCAGCACACGGGAGCTCGGGGTCGGGGCCAGGGCCTTCCCAGGGGCTCTCTGCCAGGCCAAGGCTCCCAAGGACCAACCACGTTATTAAGAGGGGCGGGAAGAGCGCGGAGGGCATTCAGGAGCCCCTCAGGGGAGAGTCAGGCCCAAGTCTAGGTTTGTTGATGGTTTGGACATTGTCAGAATGAGTGGAAGGGCAATGTGTGCTAGAACTCACATGTATTCCTACGTGGTTGTCTATTAATGGTGTTCATGTAATGTTACGGGGTTTGGAGAGCAAAGGGGAAGGTTTGTAATTTTAGGTATACGTTGATTGGGTTACTGGACACTTAACCATTTGTGGGTCCAGGCCATCTGCTTTGCAAAGGGAGGTCTTCTTCTCCTCCCAGGTGTTCTTGTCCTTCTGCACGAGCATCTTCACGGGAGACGTGCCTGATCCACCTGCTGCCCACCATGGAGCTGGCCCCCTGAGGAGGAAGAAGGCAGCCGGCCTGAGGCGCTCACGGTCTGAGATGCAGGTGACTGAGCTCAGTGGTGGTCAGCAGTTTGGGAATCAGAGACCAGAGCAAAGGCTGACCCCGAGAGGGGCCATGTGGACTCGGATGTGGAATGCGCACAATGGCTCGGAGTCGGAGGCTGTGGAGCTCGGCTGGCGATGATACTGAGGGGTGTAGACGCCTTAGGAGTGGAGGTGGGCCTCGCTGGGGAAGTGGGTCACAGGGGCAGGCCCTAAAACGGGTAGTTTGTCCTGGGCCTTTCTCTCTCTGGCTCTTGGCTCCCTGCCGCCATGAGGCAAAGAGATGCTCCACCACACCGTCTCCCCCGACGCTCACCACAGGCCGGGAATCCATGGAGCCAGGAGACCGTGACTGCGACTCCGAAGCCCTAAGCCAGAATGAGTCTTCTGTCCTGAGTTGACTTTCTCTGGCGTTTTGTCACAGTGATGAGAGCCGGCTGACCCCCCCCTCCACCTCAGACTGGAATTCCCTGAGCAGTGGCACCCAGAAGGGAGCAGACAGAATCGGTCACAGGGTGGTGAGAGCAGCTTTTCCAAAGTGACGTGTGCCACAAGGCTGGGGCAGCAGAAGACCACCCGTGTGGGGGTAGTGGGAAGCCGGCCCAGACGTGGGTTTGTCTTGTGTTGGGGCTGACCTGGAGACACACCGGCGAGGCCCCCTGCATGCCTTGCCTGTCCTGCCCTGGAGGATGGAAGGGGAGCCAGGAGCGGCTCTGGTCGCCAGATGCTGTCCCTAGGGTCCACCTCTTCCCTTGGTTCCTGTGTGTTGGCAGGGTCACTGTTGGAGTCCTGCTGGTAAGTTCTGGGTGCAGGAGGCTGGGCTGCTCTGACTGTGCACCTCCATGACCTCTCGGGCTGGCTCGAGGCTGCATCTGTGACTGAGCCCGCTCTCTGTCCCCGAGCCCGCTCCCTGTCCCCAGGAGCTCCACATCACTCATGGTGAAGCGTGACATGAAACCCCCAGGTATGTGGGGATCTCTCTCTCTGGTATGGTTATCAGAAGAAGAAGAATCTGGATTGTTTGGAAATCTCAAGCAGATGAGGAATGCCGTTGTGCAGGAGTGCCAGGCCAGACGGCCCTCCATCACCCCGTGTGCTTGCTAAAAGTGAACCTAATTTGCATTTTCCTGGTCTGCATTCGGTCATTCACTCTGTTTATTCAGGTAAAACTTGGTCCCTGCACAGAACTAGAAGGCTTGACACTGCTCTCTGATTGTCATAGAGGGGAGTGAGCATTGAGAGATGTTACCTCCTGAAAATAAGAAGGCCTCAGAGTAACCACAGCAGGACTTCCCTGGGTTGTTTAGATACATTGTTGCACTAAGTTGTAAAGTCATAACTCAACCTGAGGAAGAAAAGGAAGGAAGTAGGTGCGTTTTAGGATCATTCTAAAAGAACCGGCCAGGGTTCTGCCTGGCCTTTTCTGCGTCAGTAAGGCCAGCCCTGCTGCCTCGACTGGGCCAGCGATCGGTGCCCAGGTCCATGTGTGGTCTGTTTTGGGGAAGCCATCCAATCAAATCAGGTCTTTCTGGGGAAGACAGATGCCAAGTCCACTGGAGACAGAGACCTGACCCCTCTTGGGCTGCTGGAGTGGTGCTCTCCCTTCCGTCCATCCTTGCCTTGGGGACCCAGAGGTAGGAAAGGGTGCGCCCCAGTCTGCAGGTCCCGCCTGCAGATGACTGCGATGAGCGTGCCCGGAGTGCAGTCTGTGACTGTCCTGTCCTTGCCACCTGAAGTCCCAACATGTGTGAAGCCATCAAGATGTAGGTGGAAACGTGTTGGCTCACCAGCCAGGGGCAGGACAGGGGCAAAGGAAGTGTCACACCTAGTGTCTCACCGCACGTGGAGAGGTGCTCCGACTCCTGGCTTGCAGAGGACCCAAGAGCTGAGCCACGAGCACAGGTGTGTTCAGCTTGCAGAGCTGGAGCCTGAGAACTGGAAGACCTTGTCCCTGCCTGTCCCCTTCCACAGGGTGCGGGCAAGCACATGCCAGAGGAAAAAGCCAGTCTGAAGTGCACCCTTGCTGCCCAGAAGGAGCGGGGTCCCAGTGGGGTGGTGCAAACAGCTGAGGTACAAACAACGAGGATCCGCAGTCTGGGCTGATCCTCTGCTGGACATGGGACCCTAGTCACCAAACGATTAAGCTAAACCTGCAGAAGGCAGGCTTGGGTCAGCCAGCCGCAGCCCAGACTGCTTGGGCACACCTCCGGTGGCTCGCCTGGGGGAGGAAGAGCCTCTGGTGGTTGGCATCTTCCCCTGGTGCTGGCGGTGAAGTGCTGGGGAGTCAAGAGTCTGATGGGAATGATGACCAGAGGTTCTGGGTGTGGGGCTGCCCCTGAGGGTTGTCTGTGCCCTGCTTCTGGCTGGCTCAAGGTTGTGCTCAGGAGCTGCAGTTCACAGAACCCAGATGCACAGCCCCCAGCCCCACGGCACTCTGCCTTGGATGAGAGCAAAGCCCAGAAGATGCACACGACGCTCTCCTGGACGTTCAGGGCTGACATCCCGCTGAGGCTCAGCCCCAAGCACACAGTGGAACCTGCGCTAGCCTCCCAGGTCAGAGGGAGGCCAGGGAAGGAGCCTGGACCCAGCTCACAGCCCTGGAATTTACGTTTATCTCTGGAATTTATATGTAACTCCTGGAATTTGTATCTACCCCTGGAGAGCCCAGACTCCTTTTTGGAGAGCTGATGAGAAGACTGACAGGAAACTCAGTTCGGATGCCTCTTCGTCACCGAGGCCAAGGTATGTCTCTGGGTTTTGGCTTTGGCCCTGAGTGCTGAGCAGCGCTTTAAAGCTGGGGTGGGGGGAAGAGCCCAGACACGTGATCTCCAAGGGACTGATTTCATGGTTAATTACAATATCTGGGCCGGCAAATTCCTTTGAAGATGACTGCTCCTGAGGTAACGGACGCAGGGGTGGGACCCAGGCCAGCAGTCCTGCCAGAATTCAAAGCCCGCCGGATTGGAAGTCTGTTTCCTGGTGACACACGCCCCTCCACTCTGCACAAAGCCAATGGACACGCAGCATCTAGTGGCCACTGGGCGGAAAGTGGTCCTGTGTGCTCCCTTGTCCAGGCCTGGCCTCTCCGAAGGCCACCTTCCCAGGCCTGTCCGCAGACGCCCACGGCACCCATCACACCCCTTCCCATCACGGGGACAGGGGCTGCTCATGGTCTGGTCAGGCAGCACGGTGTCCTCAAGCTCCCATTTAACAAACGATGAGGGTCACAGGGAATCAGACCTCTGGTAAGAGGAAGCGGAATAAGTCTCCGACTCCCCAGCTCAGGGGCCTCTGCTCAGTGGGTTCCCATACTCACTGAAGCCCCGGGACGGTTTCTTCCCCTAAGACGGAGTGGAAGACTGGCCTGAGTCCAGGAAACGCGGAGGTGGTGGGCGGTGGGCTCCTGCGCATCCTTGGAGGGTTCTCTGTGGCCCTGGCTCCTTCACTGTCCCAGGCTGATGGCTTCTGATGGCGGGAGGTCACATTCCAGGCTTGGCATCTCACAGCTGGACCTGGCCTGAGGTCCAGGCGCTGCGGGCCCGGGGCAGAGCTAGTGACCACAGGTTCCTAGGCCCTTTCTGATGACTCTGGTTTGAGTGGAATTTGCCGGCTTCCTGTTTCTTGGTGGGGATGTGGCCCACAACCTTTCTCAGAAGTTTCTACTGCTGAGAAGTAGGGTCACAACCCCGCTGTGCCCTTTCCCAGCTGTGAGTGTAAAACAGTGTGGAGGCATAAAGATAAGGTCTGACATTGAAAAATGACTTGATTACAGTGTCGCTGCAGCTCGGAACCTGAACACCCCCCACGGCCTTCGTGTGGAGGACTTGTCCCCAGCCTGCGGTGCTCCTGGGGAGGCAGCCTGGTGCCAGGAAGTGAGGACAGGGCAAGTGTGCTGCCAGGGGATATTGGGACCCTGGTCTCTTCCTCCGTCTCCTTCTGCCTCCTGACTGCTTTGAGGTGAGCCGTCTCGTCTCCTCTGCCACATGATGCATGGTGCCACCACAGTCCCAAAAGCATCAGAGCCAACTCACCATGGTCTGAAACCATCGAAATGTTGATATAAAATAAACCTTTTCTCCTTGTATGTTGATTATCTCAGGTATTTTGTGACAGTCCTGGATTGCTGATAGCACGAGTGCCTTGAACTGTGGAACTGGTTCATGTTACCTTCTGTTCTCTGCCTCGGTTTTGGCATCTGTCAAATGAGCTTAAGTGCACTCAGCCTCAGTGGTTGCTCTGGTAGTGAAAGGAGTTCTACAACTGAAGGTTCTAGTTGAGGGCCTGGTGTGCTGTGAGTGCTGCTAGTAAGACTGGCTGCAAATACTGCAGAGTCCAACAGCCCCACCATCTTGGTCCTGCTCATAATGCATGTCCACTGGGGCCAGTTGGAGTTCTCTGGTTTGCTTTGCCCTCACTCTGGGACCAGGACTGGCAAAGCCACTGATCTGAGGGAGGCCCTGAGCACACCAAGGTTCTTGTGTCAGAGCCTGGACTCAGCACAGAGCCTGCACACATCCTCGTGACTCAGGTCTTGCACGTGGTGAAGCCCCCCGGGGCAGGAATGCCAGTCTTCTAGGAACTGGAGAGAGGGAGGACGGGTGTGTGTGGGCAGCACAGCTCACTCTCCAGTACTTAATCAGTATTGGCTGCTACTGTCCAGAGTGTTGTGACCCTGCCCTCACCTGGGAGAGCAAGGCCATCATGCCCAGTGCGGGGAGGCGTCCGTCTGTCAGTCTAAGGGAAACCAAGGCCATTCTCCATTCCTTTCGTTCTACACTTGGGCCTCCAGCTCTGGACAGGTCACGTGCAACAAGAAGTGAGGCTGACAGGGCCAAAGGAGGTCACACCTGGAGAGAGCCCGGGACGGTGTCTGCTGGGCACTTGTGGTGGTCACCACTCCACTGCTCATCTGGAGGCAGAAGCTCCCCGCGGCTGGGCTGTGGAGGACTTGTGCCTGCGCCATTTGGAACGCACAGCGCGTGGACTCCAGGGAGCCCGTGGGAGGCCAGGGACGGAGCCAAAAGTTTTCATAGTTTCCAAATACTTGTTCACCTTTGACCTTGGCACACCAGGCTGACAGGAAGTGCTGCAGAGCGGGCGCCTTGGCGGGGGGGTGAATGAAGCCTTTGAGAGACTCTCTGGCCGTTCTTCCCACGTTTGGCCTTGGCTCTTGTGGGGCCACCCTCAGCCCCCTGGAGGCTCACCCAGGTTTTCTCAGCTGGGCCCTGTGTGCTCAACTCGTCCACATAGAAACACATGCCCAGTGTCCACTGCGTGCTATGTGGTGCTGGGCTGTCACCTCTGCCCCATTCCCAAGGGGTCTGTCTCTACAGGTCATCTCTTTCCCGCAGTTGCCGGGGAGCTGGGGTTGGGTTTGGTAGGCGTGAGTGGGGAGGGTGCCCATGGATTCCCTGCCCTCTTCCCTCCTCCTTCTCAGTTCTTACCCCATCTTTTTTCCTCAACCTTAGAATTTTCCAGAAGGGAAACCTCAGCATCTCACTGAGACCTAAGTGGCCAGCATGGCTGTGGGCGGGGTGTGGCTGTCCTGGGTGGAGAAACGGGCAGCGGACGTCCCTAGGACAGGAGGACCTGTCTGGATTGGAATGAGCCTGTCTGAAGCCAGGCATGGGCACCCCAACCTGGAACACCTTCCTGACCATCAGATCTTTATTTCCTGGGCCCAATCTCCAAAAGAGGGAAGCGGAAGCCAAGTTGCCGAGGCGCCCAGAGGAGAAGCTGCTGACATGGGTCCCTGGGGGTGGGATGGGCCAGGGAAAGAGTCCTGCAGTGTGAACTGGAATTAACTACAAAGTGGCAATTCGTGGGTCAGAGCTGTGCCAAGGAAGCCCTGCAGAGTGAGTGACCGCACTGTCGTCCCCACTGGCCAGAGTGACCCCTCCACCAGATCCTTTGCTCCCTGGACCTGCAGGGGCACCAACTTGCACCGTCACCTCCTGCCCCAGAGAACATTCTGTCCCCTGGGAGCCCCACCGCAACTCAGGGCAATGGGTCAAGCAGGGCAGAGGGGGTGGCCTTTTACACGTGACACCCACACTTCCCACGTGGAGCCTGACATCCTCCAGCCCTCAGAGCCCTGCTCCTCCTTCACGTGGGACTCCTCGCTCCTGTGCAAGGCTGCACCTGTGCTGTGGGCCCGCCCCCTTGGACAGGACCTGAGCAGCTCTACCCTCTCTAACCACTGCGTTTCCCCTCCCGCGGGTCTGCGGCCCTCTCTCCTGGATCTTCCTGACTCTCAAAGAAAGTTCTATGACTTCTCCCCTGTCTGAAAACCCCCAAAGTTCCTCTTGGTCCCATTTCTGTTCCAGTGACAGCCCCATTTTTCTACTAGTCCCGGACCCTGTCCTCTCCCTCACCAGGGTTGCTCTGCTGCTGTGGGACCCTGTGCTCAGCCCCACTCCTCAGTTATCCCGCCTACACATCCTCTTTTCCTTCCTTCCTTCCTTGATGCTTAATATCAGGAGCGCAGAGCTGAGTCCTGGATCCTGTCTCTTCTCACACTCCAGGATCATGGCTCTGGGCCTCCCTCTGTATGCTAAGCCCCGATCCCACCCAGCTCAGTCCTGGATCCTGTCTCTTCTCACCCCAGGATCATGGCTCTGGTCCTCCCTCTGTAAGCTGAGCCCTGATCCCACCCAGCTCAGTCCTGGGTCCTGTCTCTTCTCACACTCCAGGATCATGGCTCTGGGCCTCCCTCTGTATGCTGAGCCCTGATCCCACCCAGCTCAGTCCTGGATCCTGTCTCTTCTCACACTCCAGGATCATGGCTCTGGGCCTCCCTCTGTAAGCTGAGCCCTGATCCCATCCAGCTCAGTCCTGGGTCCTGTCTCTTCTCACTCCAGGATCATGGCACTGGGCTCCCCTCTGTAAGCTGAGCCCTGATCCCATCCAGCTCAATCCTGGGTCCTGTCTCTTCTCACTCCAGGATCATGGCTCTGGGCCCCCCTCTATATGCTGAGCCCTGATCCCATCCAGCTCAGTCTTGGGTCCTGTCTCTTGTCACACTCCAGGCTCATGGCTCTAGGCCTCTCTTCTGTACGCTGAACCCTGATCCCACCTGGTACATCCCCTTCCTGGACCTTGAACCACAGGCAGCTGCTTCCTGGGCCTCAGTTTAGGCACCGACTAGCACCTCTGAAGCCCACATCATCTGAAAACCCTTCCACAAAAATGGCTCCTGCTGCGTCCTCCCTGCGTCACCAAAGCCTTCTCACACCCCAACCATGCTGCCCGCCTCCCCGTTGACCCGGATCCTGGGCCTCACCTCCACCTGCAGACTGCAGCAAACTCCCTTGGCTCTGACTTGAAAACAGCAGAATCAGTGTGGGTTCTTCTCATGATCATCCGGCTTCAGACAGTTTCCTCACCTCGCAGATGGAGAAGTGGTGACGGGCTTCCAGAGACCGCCAGCAGCTCCAGCAGCCTCCCTGAGATCTGGGGTGTGGCGGAGCCTGAGCTTCCCACAGCACCTGGCCTCCTCGCCACCTCGGATGGTAGGCAGAGGAAAGGGGCTTTCATAAGACGAGTGTCCTAAGCTGTGATGGGACACTGCCTGGACAGGGACTCTCACAGCCACCCCCTCACCTGCCCCTGTCACCTGCTCCCTTTGCAGGCTGCTGGCTCTACAGTGCTGGGGTCTGCACACGGGCTTTCCAGGCACCAAGGTGAGAGTGATTTTTTTCTGGAAGGATCTGTGCCTACTCTCCAGGCCAGGAGGGGTGGCACCAGAGAAGCATCTGGAAGATCTATAAGGAGGCTGCAGAGTTTGCAGGAAATTCTGTGACCTTTGCCCTGGCTCTCACCGCTGGTCTGTAGTAGAAGCCAGACTGAGGGCCTGCCATTTGCCCTTCCCCCTTGATGGCTCCTGGTGCACAGTGACTTGGACCTGCACAGATGGGGGCTCCACTCTCAAGTCTGGGTTGTGGCTGTAGGACACAGTGAGGCTGGCAGAGGCCAACGTCCTGGCTCATTGTACCCTCTCCATGTGGTCACCTCTGAGGGCTAATACGTGTTGACAGACGGACATGGTACCGTGCCTGGGGAGCTCCCGGGCTGAATGGCATCTGCGGACAGTCCTAGGCCAGTGTGCCAGGCCGGAGCCCCGCTGCAGCCCCAGGTCACCCCCTTCCAGTTTCATTTCCAGCTCTCATGGAAACTGACGCTCACTCTTGGTTACAGCTGCAGGCTCCCTCTCCCAAGCCTGGGCAGGGTGGACGTGGCTCGGTGATCAGAGACAATGGAGGCTTCAGGCCCTCCAGCAGCAAGTCAGGGAGCCTCCTGGCCCCTTCCCCAGGGCACCTGGGCAGGACACTCGGTACCTGAGCTTTGACACCCACAGGGGCCCCATCTGCAGAGCTCGAGAGGCCACGGCTGAGCGGTGGCTGGGAGAGTCCAGAGCAGGTCCTCACACTCTGCAGTCACTCAGAACTCAGCCTGCTGCTCTGATAGACGTGGTTTCCCAGACGACCTGTGGCTGCCGATGAAACCTCGCCCACCGTGATGCCGCACATGCGGTATGCCAGACGCCTGTGACTCATACACGTCCCCGTTCCCCACAGGTTCAGCTCCATCAGAAAGGAAATGCCATTAAAGAACAGGACATCCGTGCCTGATCTCATGTTGGACTTTCTAAAAGTGATGTTGGGCATCGAGGGGGGTGTTGAATGGATACCTCGTGATCTTCCTTGAGGAGTATGCATTTAAATGGCTTCTGTCCATTCAAAGAGACATGCAGTGCCGTCACAGCTGTCACCAGAGACACAAGCTAGCTTGACACCATGGGAGGTAGTCGGGGATGGTCTACCAAAACCGCTGATGCGTTGATATTGACCCCGAAGCACCCGTGCTGTTAATCGAGTGGCCGGGCACATTGGCAGCAGTGCTGAGAGGTGAACCCAGGTCTGCTTGAATAGCTGCCTACAGACGGGGATTGAGAGAGCTCTGCGGACAAATGTGGGAAGATGTTCAGACAGGAAGGTAGAGGGGAAGGTGAGACGCAGATCTGCAGGAAGAGGGAAGGATAATCATTCATCTTTCCATCTGAAGGAACACAAAGACTAGCAAAGGCTGAGTACAGATGGTGAGTCATCAGGGTGACCAGGGAATTGCACCGGTGGGGGCCACCAGGGTGAGACTTCTTGTTACTACGTCTTTCGATTCCATCCTAATACTTGGACCACGTGATGTATTGTCCACTAAGCAGAAAGCTGCCCATTAAGTAGCACCTTCAGTGATCACAGTCACACTGTCTCCCTTCTCCCGAGCATCTTTGGAGCCTGGCTCCAGTGCCAGCTCAACCCTGCTGCTTCCACGCTGCGGCCAACAGCGCAGTGTCTGCGCCTTTACTGCAGCAGGCTTCCTGCAGCTGTGCACGATAGTTAGAAGGGAGCTGCCTGTCTGCCCTGAGATGCTCTTCCTGAGGGAAGCTCCCGTGTCTCAGGCACTCAGGTGAGGGACCCATGAGCATTGTCAAATGAATGAGCAGTGTAGGGGACCCTCCCTGGGAACACTCACAGCAACACTGGGAGGCCTGGGACCCTGTGAGTGGCTGAGAGCCTCCCTGGGAGGAACTAGGGTGCCTGGGATCTACAGGAGCAATCCTCAATCTCCAGGTGACCAGGGGATGCCGTGCAGCCCAGGCCCCTTCCAGGCTCCTTCCTGTCCTGTCCTAGCCCCAGGGGAATGGCCCTTCTGGTGTCGAGGAAAATGGCCTATGCTCTGTGCAGACCCAGTCTACTCCATGTGCTCAGGCAACGCCAAGTCGATGGAGAATTCCATCAACTGAACATGAAGCCACTTTCAGCTAATGCCCATCAGGGATGGGATTGATGAGGCTGAAATTTTGACTTGATGGGCAACAAGTGCTTTCGTGGGCATGTGCTCGGCAGCTGACCAAGGCAGCGAAGCTGGGCTGGGGGAGCTGGAGCCCTGACTCCAGGCTGACACCACCCAGGCCTAGGAGTGGAGGCTGCCAGCGCTGACTTTCCATCTCCTAACACCACTTGGCACTCCACGGCTGGTCACCCGAGGTTGCGAGGCAGGAGGCACAGCCGGCAGGCTTCAGGGCCCCGCTTTCAACTTCCAGGCCCCTGGAGGAATTGGGAATGTGACTAAGAGATCAGGGCCTGCCCTGGTGAAGTGGGGGGAAACAGAGGTGTCCCCTGTTGCCCTTCCTGACTCATGGGATCCTTATGACCCAGACCGGGAAGGATCTCTAGGCCACCCAGGGAGCCTGCACCTACGGGAGCCGCCCTTACCCTGCGGTTCTACCAAGGAGCCCAGGGCTTCCTCCCTGGGAGGAACTAGGGTGCCTGGGATCTACAGGAGCAATCCTCAATCTCCAGGTGACCAGGGAATGCCATGCACCCCAGCCCCTTCCAGGCTCCTGCCTGTCCCCTTCTAGCCCCAGGGGAATGGCCATTCTGGTGTCCAAGGGCAATGGCCTATGCTCTGTGCATACCCAGTCTACTCCATGTGTCCTGGGGCTTGGCCCTCTCCATCGTCTTTCACATAGACCTCTTCTGCCAACTAATTGCATTTCTTCTTGTCTGCTACATACCTTGAACTTGCCATTGTCACCCGGGTATGACCCCCTCTTACACTCACAAATCTGCAGTCCGAGGCGATGCTGTCCAGCCTGCTCTGCATCTGCTCGCGGCCCCCAGGAGGAGGTGAGGGAGAAAGTCAAGAGCAGTCCTGTCCTCAGGTGACCCAGGAGGGGGCTTCTGGGAAGTGTTTTTGTGCTGGTATTGATGGAGTGTGGCTTGCACTAACTAGTTGGGCTCCCAAGCAACCCTCCGAGGCTGGCTGCGTGGCACTCATATTTCACAGGGACAGGAAAGCTCAGAAAGGTTAAGTCACTTGGCCCCAGGACACACAGATGATGAGTGGCCACACAAATCTTCCTCCACTTCAGAGGCTGACCCCAAACCAAGACTTGGTTTATGTGCACCATTTGGTAACACTTTTCAAAGGAAGTAGACTTCTGAGCCCATGCCTGAGTTTTGCTTTAATGTTGAAGAAAAAAGAACCCAAAGCTGTCTTTAAACATCCAACTTTGTGAACCATGAAGGTACACACTTTCAAGCTTGGCTGGGGGCTGTGAAGAGCTCTCTGCAGGAGCTCGGGGGTCCTCCCCAGGGGCCTTACCTAAACACAGGAAGGATGGCTCCTCCCCCAACACCCACCTCCGCCTGCTAGGCAGCTCCAGTGGAGCCCACACCTGAAGCCCTGCCACCCCCACGTGGCCCTGGCTAGGCACGCAGACCCCAGGCCTGCCTCGTCCTGCTGACGCAGCACCTGCGCTGAACGAGATGTCAGGTCAAGACACCGACTCCGTTTCTGAGCTCTGTTCTAAGCCTTTGGTGTTGTGATTCACGCTCTCCTTAGGATCCTGGTGATGTAACAGGCTGGTGTGGTGAGCTGGCTGCTGTAATTGGTGGCGGGCAGTTTTCTTGGGACCACTGCCAGGGCCCAGCCCAGACACCAGCCGTGGACACTCAGTGTTCTCCTTTGGTTAATTCTCGATATGGGTTTAGATCTTACTTGCATTTTTTTTTCCCCAGTCACTATTTAAAGAGCAAACTTAAGTATTTGGCAATAAAACCCTTGAGACAGGAAAACTGAAACTGGGTGCTTGCTGCCTTGTACCCGGGACTGGGTCACCTTGAAGGCTGGCCTCAGCACGGCTGTTGGGTCGGGAGTGGCCACAGCAGAAGGGGAATGATGGGGTGCCCTGGAGCCTCTCTGTAGGAGCCTGCACTCCTGCACTTACAAAGCTCCTGGGTAGGATACTTAGTCTGCTTTGCAGGTGCTGGTCAGCAGAAGGCCCAGCCAGGCCAGCACCATGGCAGCCAACGACCTGGGAGAGAAGGAAGGTCAGAGCTTGGTCAACACAGTGAGGGCAGGAGCCCAGGAATGCTGCCCTCACCTCATATGCCAGGCGGGGGGACCCCAGGGTTCCACCTCATGGGCCTGAATATTCCATGGTCACCAGAGGGAATGCCACCCGCCCTAGTCTGGGCGATGCCTCGAGAGGCTCTGGGTGGCTCCTCTTCCCCTTAAGAACTTCCAGACTCCTAGGACCTGGATGGTGGGCCAGGAACAGTCCCTGGAGGCCACAGGTCTCAGAGGTCCATTGGTGATGGCTGCCCACTTCTTGGGCACTGCTGGCCTCTGGCTATTGGCCCTCTCAGGCCTGCCACAGAGGCCCAGCAGCTGCAGCAGAAAGGAGAGAGACGTGGAAGAACGAGAACACAGAGCTGTGGCCCGCGGCGGACCCAGCACTTGGGCAGGGGGACTGGGTAAAACTCAGAATTTTGTTCAGGCCTGAATCCAGGTGTTCCTTAGGACCCACGTTCTTATCGTGGACAGAGGGACCCATACATCCTTCCTACGATGAGGGCTGAGGTCCCTGAGGGAGTCCAGGTGAGCATATGGCTTGCCAGAGCACCCACTGAGCCTCTCCTCTGACTGCCTGGGTCAGTGAGCAGACCTCTCGCCTGCCGCAGCTCGCTGCTGTGCACAGACAGGCAGGCCAGTGCCCTGGGACGAGGCGTGTGGGCGCCGTTGGTGCGCCGGGGCAGCCCCCCCCGCTGCGGCACACGGGCCCTTGCCTCACGGCTGTTGTGCCACTGCCCAAGAACAGACCCTTCGAGGGGTTCCTGGCCAAGGGTGCCCATGCAAACGCCATGGGTGTGCGATTTGAACCTGTGTTATAAAAGAGAAATCAGGTGACTGTGGCTGTTAGAGTGAAGGTGGGAATTCAGTCAGGCTGGCCTCTGATTACCCCACATGCGCTGTGAGGACCTGCAGCGTCTCCTCAGAATCACTCCCTGGGGACAGCGGTGTCCGTGCTCATGCAAGGACACAGCACCAGCCGGGTGAGCATTGGCCTACGGCTGTGAGGCTGTGAATGGTGAAATGTTAGGTGTTTTGAACAAGAAAAGGACTAAGGTGGATCACACAGGGTATCTTAATAGCATGCCAGCAAAATGTAGTGAACAGAACACTTTTTTATAGGAATGGGGACCTCTAGAAGCTGGAGAAATACGGGGGACGGATGAGATGATGGAGCGAAAGTAAAAAAGGCCACTTTCAAGAAACTTGAAATACCAAGGTGAGTATAGAATCAAATCACGTGACATTTATGCAATTGTTTCTTTTTAAAAAAATATAAAACTGAGCTCTTACTTCCCTTCAAGGTTCTCAGAGGGCGATCTTAAACACAAAGCCGCTCTTGCGCTGCGGAGGGTCCCAGGCAGCCTCCCCTTGGCTCCGTTCCCTGTCCCATAGACGCGAAGTCTCCGTCTCTGTGGTTCCTCACCTTCAGGCATGAAAGACTTGAAAATCTGGAAAGCTACAGTCTTCTCCCCAAACACAGTAGAGACACGAGAACATGGGATGGTGCTTCAAACTTCAGGAGGTGTCTGGAGCCCTGAGCTGCCCAAGAGCCCGGCGGTCCTGGCCCTGGTGTGTGGCCCTGGCCTCCTCACAGCTTCCTGTGCCGTGACCTTCTCCTGCCCAGGGGCTTGTGAGCTGTGCTATCATTTCACAATCAGCCATGTCCCCACCCCTGTTCCCAGGAATCAAACAAGCTGAGCGAGGGCCGCCTCCCCACTGCCCTGAAGAGGCTCCCCGCTCCAAGGGGACAGGCCGTCTCGGGTGGAGCCCAGGGCCCCCAGGGCTGCTGCCAGGAGGCTCTTCTCCCCCAGGCTCAGGCTGCGGGCACCTTGACTCCGCGGGGTTCCTCTGGTGGTGGCACTCCCGCAGGGCACAGACCGACGGCCTCTGCTTCTCTGCTGAGGGAATGGGTAGCAGAGGGAGGCAGCCCCCGTGATACTCGGGCTCAGCTGGCAAGCAGTACCCACGCTCTACGTCCTGGAGTGTGCTGGTGCCCTCAGGTCCCTAAGTTAGGGGACCTGGAGCAGGAAACCCTGGTGTCCCCCTCCTCACTGCAGCCCAGCCTCGGGGTGACCACTGGGGGACCTTGAGGTCTTGAAGTTCATGAGAGTGGAGGTGTGGGTCTGGTCCCCCAGGTGGGGCCCTAATGGGCCCTGGGGCCCAGAGTCGCTGGTTTGCTTCCCCCTGTGCCCACTCACTGCTCCCTGCTTCCTGACCTCCAGGGTGTGGATGATGTCAAGTGTCCTCAGCAAGGACAGTCAGCCTTAGCTGAGATTGGACCAGGCTCAGCTGGGCTCGGGCAGAGGCAGAAGAGCCCCGGGTCTGCTGGGGACGTGCCCAGGTGGGGGGTCAGTGTCCCCCCATGAGCCCCCGAGCCTTCCGGGGACAGGAAGCCCCAGCCTGCTCTGTCCCCGGAGGCTTTTCTCCTCACCCCTGTGTGTACATGTTCACATGTGCCACCGCCCCCGTCTGGCTCTGGGAAGTGACTGCCTTTCTCCCTGCACCCCCTCTTTCCTTCCTTTTTCTTTCTCAGCAAGGACATTATTCAACCCAATAACACCCAATTCAATAAGAAATGTTCAAGAGTAAGGATTAGTTGTCTCTGTATTAAAATGTTGTGTTAATTTAAAATAAATTTGTTCACATTGTTTTGAATATTTAAACCACACAAATTGATAAATAGGCACAAACTGACTCTTCTAAATACATGATTTATTTTGTTTAAAAATTTATAACACACCCATCAATAATGTCCCCAACAGGAGATGCTCGCTCACTTGGGGCGGGCGCCTCTGGAAGAACTCCTTTCTCACCACTGCTCTACCAGTCTTGGGGTCCACCCACAGGGACTTGGCCCACCCTGGGACTGCCTGAGCCAGCTTTTCTGTGCTCATCAGCAAGCCGAGAGGGCCTGTCCTCCCCGGTGTTCCTTGTGCGTCATGGTCATGGGCCGTTTGTGGCTGACACTGAACCTGAACACTAAGCTCTTGAAGATTTGAAGTTTGCAAAGCAACCTCAAAAGGGATTAAGATCCCTGGCAGGGACATCATCATGTGCTCTCAGGAATGTGACCCAGGAGGAAGTGCCCCAGCCACAGGAGGCTAGCAGGATTGTACAGAAAGAAATGCACACGGATAGAGCTGGAGTTTTCTTTTCATATGGAAGTTTCTGAAGTTCATTTCAACAGTCGAGGCTCTTCACTGAAAAACCTCCTGACATGGGTCTTATAAATCCAATCATTAATGTGTCCTAAAAGACCCGGGTCACCTGATAAGATAGCAGGTTGATCAGCTATCACCACCCAGCTAAATAGAGCCAGGTTTGGTGAGAAGCCTGGAGAGGACCTGGTGGGGACCAGCGCATGCCACACCTCCAGATCAGCAGCTGAGCAGCAGACAGACCCAGGCAGAGGGGAAGCAGGCCTGGTCCCACAGAGACTGAACTTGTGGGTACTCTCTAAATTCTAGCTCCCGTCAAAATCTCAGGAGGGGAAATCATGATTACTTGGCAGCAAAAGTCAAGGAGGAAAGGAAGGCCCAGAAAGGACGGCCCTCCTGGCTTGTGTCATCTGAGAAATGTTGTTTACATCTTCTCGGTTTAGCAGCAGACTATTAGCATGTCCAGAAATTCTTACGGTTGGATTCTTTGTGGAAAACACCAGGCACACACTTGCACTGGAAGGGCCACTCCTGTTGGCTGGGGCTGAGAACTTTTCCTCCCGAAGATAAAGGGGGTCTCTCAGCAGGGCCTGGGTGTGAGGGTCAGCTCTGCAGGGGTCAGAGGGATGGCCTGGGAGAGGTTCCAGCTTGGCCTGTGTGCAGGAACACCCAGGGTGTGAAGCAGAGTGTGAGGGACTCAGCAGGAGCAGGGGCCCTGCTGCCCAAGTTGCTGCTTCTAAACCTTTTAAGGAAAGAAAAAAAAAGTCAGAAATCTGGGAGTTTGAATAAAATTTTATAAAGCATGGGGGAGCCCACGGGCCCTCGGGACAGAATTCCTAGCTTGTCCCAAGCCCAGTCCCCACGGGACAGACAGGCACCTCAAAGCCTGAGCAGTTCCACTGGCACCTACAGGTGGGGCGGGAACCAGGTTTGAGTTTCTCAGGGGGCCACAACTGCACTTGAATGGTGGCTCCCTGGTGGGGTGCCAGTGCTGGCCCTGCAGCCTCTGGGTCTGGGGATTGGAATCACAGGTGTTCATGCCAGAGCTGGCCACAGTGGGGAAACGAGTGGCCCACACAGGGCAGTGTCCCCAGCCCCTCCCCTCTTATCTGAGGTGAGTCACCAGGCGCCCATGGGATTCCTTCAACATGACAGAGGAGACGGAGACTGTTACTGACAAGGGGGAGAGGGCTGACCCCACTGCCTCTGATAAGGAGAGCCAGGGGACGTCTCACAGAAATGCCTGGAATTCACTTTAGCACATCCAGCTCTTAATGTGACCTGCAAGAATGTCTCCCACCCAAGGCCCGGGAGGCGGGAGGCGCCACCCAGGGCGGGAGGCAGCCTTGGGGATGAACCAGGCTGGGGCGATCCCAGCCCGTCCTCCTCAGACCCTGTGACAGGACCTCAGCCTTTTGCAGTTCTAGAATGAGAAGTTTGGACTTTGATCTCTGGGATCCAAAGCCTGTAATCTCTGGAATCAGGTCCCAGGCTATCGCCTGCCCTGTGACCCGCCATGTGACCGGCCCTGTGCAGATTGTTTACCTACCTTGGCTTGAGTGTCATCATCAGTGGGGCAGCCTGTTCGGACCCCTCAGTCAGGCCCTGCCACCAAAGCTCTCTCACCCTGACAGTGGGGATGGGCAGAGCTGGAGACCCCAGTGTCCCCTGGGACCCTGGTGTTCCACAGTGGAGGGCACAGGTTACTTAGCTAGGTAAGTGTAGAGTCTGTGAATCACGCTGTCACTGAGCATAAATAGCAGTGTCTGAGCTGGAGCAGTGTCATGGTCCATTCAAGGAAATGACCCACCTGCCCCAGAAGGAGGCACGTGCACAAACACTCCCAACGCTCTTCAAACCCAGGCCTGTGGGGGCTTCAGGACACTCAGCCCTGGATATTTGTGGTTTGGGGATTTCTGGATAGAGCTTGGGGACAAACGGCCTTGCTGTAGTGGCTGGTACTTCCTGGACTCTTTCTCCTGAAGATGTGGCTCAATGTGGGTGCTGAGGGGCTGACGGGGTTTCTTCTACTGTCCGTGGGCCTGTGGTGGTTCAGAGGGCCTGGCCCAGGGAGCCCCGTCCACAGGGGCACATGCACTGATAGGGCAGGGCCTGCTCTACCGTACCACCTCCGTCCTCAGGGCGCCGGTCATGGGCAAGCCATCTGGCTGCCCAGCTGCCTGCCACACCTTCAACACCAGGGACTGGAGACTCCGCTCCCTGCCCTTGGGCACCGTTTCTGCTGGGGTGGGGGGTGGTTCTGGAGGCAGAGGGGGAGGAAACTCATGCATGGTTCTCTGGCTTCAGTCATCTTGCTTCTCCCCACTTTTCTGGAAATAAGCCCCCTCAGTCAGGGCTCTGGGAGAAGCCAGGGCCCACAGTAGTATTATAAGTGACATAGCGTAGCGCAGGGAACTGGTTGTGCAGCAGGGGGGCAGGGCCAAAGTCCACAGGATGGGGGGCCACACCTGGGCTGGAGCACCTGCCAGCAGGGGTTGTCCTCCAGCCAGGGGTTCTCGGGTCAGGCCCACCAGGTCACAGAGCACAGTCTTCGCACAGTAAACCTGAGGGTCTCGTCCACCCCGTGAGAGCTGGCCCCTCCCCACCTCCCTAAGCACACCAGCCCCCAAGGAAAGCCAACAGCAATCTAACCCTAACACAGCTGAACTCACACTCCTCCCCGCCAGGAGGTAGGGTCTGGGAAGCTCTCTCTTCCCTTCCACATCCCGTAGCTTAAACCCTGTCACGGGCAGTTAGTGACCATGCGTTCATCCTGGTGGCTGTTAGAAGGAGGGGGAGAGGGCAAAGCTAGATTAACTGAGCTACAAACACGTTCTCCACTAAAGCAGGAGCGCTCAGAGGGTGGCGGTCTCCTGTCCGTAGCTGGCCACACAGCCAGAGCGGCCATCCTGGCTACAGCTTCACCAAGGTGCGACAGTGATTCTCCTTCAGCAGAAACCGCAGTTCAACTTTGAGTTGGGACCATGGCTAGTGACATGCAGTATGATACATGGTGCTGGCCCAGCCGGCCTAGGGACCTCAGGTGAAGCAGCTGTGGGCTGCACAGGGGTGGGCGGGAGGGTGGCGCTGGGCACTGGACCTGGGAGCTTGGCACGTGTTCTGTCACTGAGCTGCCCCCCGGCAACTAAATGCATTTTTTTACTTCCATATTTTCAACATAAGTGGGTTTGTTGGTTCCCTAACCCTTTGCTGCCTAAGCGGAGGAGCGTCTGTACCCCTCTGTCATCTGCTCTGTGTCCCCTTTACCTGAGCCTCGTTCGCTTGCAGGGGTCTGGGCCCTGGGTGGTGCCGAGTGGAGTGTAGTTTCTCATGGATGCTTAGGCTCAGGGCGCAGTCACATCCAGCCCGGCCTGGGGTCTCTGGCATTGCAGACGATCTCTCCCTGCCCTATGGCACAGCAGCCCGATTCTCCTCCAGCCAGGCTCAGGCACACAGCCACACAGTAGCTCCCTTCTTTGCCTGCTGACTCAGAGGCATGGGGACCTGGGGGGCGGGGGACCTCAGCTCCCAGTTCAATGGGATCATTGTTGTGTCTTCTGGTAGAGGCACCCCGTCCCCCCCAGCTGTGGCCTCTGGTCCATTAGTGCCAAGGTCAGGGAACTGGGAAGCAAACATTTTGTTAGTGGGGCCCTAGGCGTGACCGTGAGACGAGCCCCTCCTCTCTCACTCACTGGGTGAAGGAGGGAAGCTTCCCTTCCGCTGGCGTTTTCTTTTAAAAGCAGAAACAGATGGGATAACTAAAGATCAATATATGCAGAACCACAGAAGGTGCCCAGAAGTCCCTGAGTCTGCTTCTGCGGTCCTTCATGTAGACTGAGAACAGCTCCCCAGGGCTCTCCCTGCAGCACACCCGGTACCTGAATCTTTTCAGTCAAGTCCCTGTGTCCCAAGAGGACAATCTCTATCTCGTCCACATAGGCGCTGACTCATTCACCTGTTCCTGCATTAATTTGCTCATGTATCTATTCAACAAATGTTTACTAACATCCACACCCAGAACAATGTGCCGAGACTGTCCCAGGTACGGGGCTGTTCCTGTGAGCAAGGCATGTGATTTCTCTGTCCTCCCAGACCTTGAAATTGAGTGTCTTTCAGAGCATATGCTGGTCCAGCACCCCACCTTCCTGACCTGAGATCTCGCAGGGAAATGGGGTGGGCTTTTCCTCACCAACATGTACCCCGTATTCTCATGCTTGCAATTTGGATGAGAAGTTAGCAATCAGCGATGGTGGAATAGCTTTCTGGAGGTCTGCTAGCCTCTCCTGACAGAACATGTTCCTGACAAGGACTTCAGGTTGGAAATGCAAGGCTTCCCAAGGCTTATCTAGACTCTTTGAGAACCAAAACGGTTCCTTTTTACTTGGTATGGGAAAAATAAAGAGAAGAGGTCCTCTGATCTTATCATAACTACTCATAACTACGGAGGAAGCATAACAAAATCATGATAAAAGATGTTTGGTAAACATGAACCAGAACTTCCTCAAGGTGATAAAAAGAGTCTATGAAAAATCCACCACTAACAACCTGCTGAGTTATGAAATAGCAATGATTTTCTCCTGTTAGTGGGACCAAGGATGTTTTCACCCATCCTTTCAACAATGCCTCAGAGGTTTTAGGTGGAGAATTAACAGTAAAAAGCCATAAAGATCAGAAGCAAGGTAGAACTGCTATTATTCATGAAACCCTATAGAACATTAAAAAAAAGTTCTCTAATAAATAAATTTAACAAGGTCACAGGACACAGAATGGATAATAAAAATTAGTTGCATTTCTAGAAATTAGTGATGAACAATTGTAAAAAAAATTAAAGGAAAAACACTAACATCACATCAAAAACACTAAGAGCTTAGGAATAAATCCAGTGGGATACGGGCAAGCGCAGATGGGAGAAAATGTCCACAGCACACGCAGTCACCAGGGGCTGGTATCCAGTCCACAGCTCTCTTACCAAGCTACCATCAAGACGGACAGCCCAGCAGGCGCCGTGGTGCACTCCCAGTGACTTGGGAGGCTGAGGCAGGAGGATCACAAGTTCAAAGCCAGCCTCAGCAAAAGCGAGGTGCTGAGCAACTCAGGGAGACCGTCTCTAAATAAAATAAAAAGTAGGGCTGGGGATGGGGCTCAGTGGTTGAGTGCCCCCGAGTTCAATCCCTGGTACAAAAAAAAAAAAAGACAGCCCAATGCAAGATGTGCAGAAGACATTGAAGCTCTTGGAAAGGAAGGAGGGTGTCTTGCGTGGCACTGTGTGGGTGAGTACACGTGTGAAGACGCACTGAAGTGAACATAAACAGTGAGCAGGAAAAGGAGCTCAGCACCACAGTCACCACAGAAACACAACTGAAGCCACAGTGAAGCGCCATTCACACCCAGAGTGTGACCGCCCACCGTAGCAGTGGAACGGCCACTTTAGGGAGCGCTTTGCAGTTTCCCTGTGAGCGGAACGTGCGTCCCCCACGGCTGGGGGTGGTGCTCAGTGTGGAGTGTATGCTCAGCACGCACAAGGCCCGGGTTCCCTCCCAGCAGCCCAGGAGCCAACAACCAAGCACATCTCTTTCCAGTGGTGCAGCCATCTCACTCCTTCAGCAGGGAAATGAAAATATACACCCATCCCGCAACTTGCACAGCATGAACGTTCCCTGGGCTGAACCCTGGAGGCCTGGGCGCTTCCTTTCACATGAATTATTTCTACATTTTTAAAAAATGGAAAGAAAAAAGAGAAAATGCGTTCGTGTTCAGCTTCTTCTGTTTTCCTAGCGCTCTCTCCCGGTGGCCTCTCCCACGTGGACACCTGGACCACGTGGACAGGCAGAGATTCTGACAAGCTCTTCCGTCTGTGTCCTCTGGCAAGTTTCTCTGAAGGTTCACTGTGGTCAGCCCTTCTCCGCGTGTTTCATGGAGACATTAAAGGGGGACCTGTGGATTCAGTGATCCATGCTGGGCGGGGCCCTACAGATGCTAGACAGGAAGACACCGCTCAGATCTCGAGGGAACCTGGTGACCTGAACCAGACGGCACGTCAGCTCTCTCCAGCTCTCTCATCACACATCACGGCCTTAATTTTTATATGATGCGAATTCATTGCAGAAAAAAAAATAAAGATACGAAAGCATGAGAAGAAAACAGTAGCTGCTGTGAGTGCTGTAGCCATGGGGTCCCCTCCTTTTATACAGCTATCCTCCCTAAAAGTTGTGGTTACAGCATGCATGCTATGCCACTGTTCTGCACTTAATATGTACTGGAAAAAATTCTCACAGGATTAAATGTCCCGTAATATGAAGATAATATATTACTAAACAAAGTTTGTGTTGTTGGAAAGTTTATTTCCATTTTGTCAGATCTTGTGTCTATTTAGCTGCACCCCTTTTTTTTTTCTGGCAAGAGATCTACCCAGGGTCAGTGGCAGGTGGGCTCTGAGAACATTCTGGGCACGGTGGGCAGGAGATCCCAAGAGGAGGTAAGATCTGGCGTGGAATATTCTACAGACCAGAAAAGGGGCAGCCCTGGGAGATGATAAGGGTATGGATGTGTGAAGACTGGGAAGAACCAGCCAGGCAAGGAGGGGTGCAGGTGAAGGCTCTGCACCTCAGGAGCATGGTGGGGAGGCTGGATGGCAGGGGTGGGCAGGAGCGAAGGGCCAACCCTGGGCCCCCTGGGGGCCAGCTCGCAGCAGTGCCTGCAGGGGCATGGGTCAGAGTTCAGAGGAGCCAGGGAGAGCCATGCAGCTCCCCTGGGCCGGAGCTCAGGACGGAAGTGGCTGTGGAGCCAGGAATGGGAACAACCCCTCCTGCTGCGCCCTGGGGTGAGAGGACTNGGGGGGGGGGGGGGCACGTTGGGTGCTGGGAGCTCCGCACAGGAGCCGGGCTGTGCCGCCTGCGCACTTCCCTGATCCCACTCTGAACTTGAGGAAGGTAGTGAGTGACGGCTGCACTACCCTCTGCTTTTCCCTGGGCCAGAGACAGGATGAACGAAAGGGAGCTTGGTGAGCACACGGCCAGTTTGCCCGTGTGGTGCTTGGTGACCGCTGGACAGCAGGGCACACTCCCTGAGCTGCTGTTCTGTGGGGTCAGAGTGGGGTCTGCCTTTGACTGGACAACCCCAACCCCCCCTGGGAGCATGCACGAGGGGGTCAGGGAGGCCTGGGTCACTCTGCACCTGCTGCCCAGGACCAGAGGCCTAGTTCTTACTTCCGGCCACTTCTATTTGTTCCAGTCACATCTGGGACTAGCACCACTTACAATCAGGCTCCTCCATCTCAAAGACTCACTAAGTGAATTCTAGAGGATTCCGGAGGAGGCCTGAGAGGAAGGAGGGAGCCTGTCGAGCAGGGCTGGCTCTGTCCGGTCCTCGTCCCCTGGGCACATCCTAGAGTTTCTCTGATGCTGCTGCTTCATCTCAAGTGATATCCTATCAAGGTGTGAGGACTGGCCTGTGCTGTGTCCACGCTGTGCCTGGACATTGTGGGGCCTACCTTGTGTCCCGCTTTTTCACTGTCTGAGAAGGAGGCCGTACAGCGGGAGGACCGCGGGCTCTATGGGTCATCTGCTGTTACCAGTGCAGACGGCAGCCACAGTTCTGTGGTGTTCGATCGATGCCTGCAGGGTTTGGTTTTGGTTTTGGCAGCCTCAAGATTGAACCCGGGTGCTTGACCACTGGGCTCAGCCCCAGCCCTTTTTATTCTTTATTTTGAGACAGGGCCTCACTAAGCTGCTGAGTCGACCTCGAAGTTTCAACCCTCCTGCCTCAGCCTGCACAGTCACTGAGATGACAGGCGTGGCCCCTGGGCCCAGCTGCACTGCTCGGGTGTGAAGAGCCTCCTCCTCAGGGGGAGTGTCTTGGGGAAATTCTTTTGTCACAGGAGCTCTTCTAGAAAGGGCTGCTCCTGAGAGGGTGGGCCTTGGGTGACTCCAGAGCTTCAGTCTGCCCTGGGAAGTAGGGAGGCTCTTCACATCCCAGACATTCTTAGAGGGTACAGAGGAGGCGGAAAGAAAGGCTATTCCCAGTTCTCCTCCGCATCAGTGCCACATGATACCCCACGGGCATGATCCTAGGCAGGCACAAGGGCATGTGGCCTTTGGAGCCAAGGCAGGGCCCTGCTCCTGGTTGTGCCCAGCCCAGGGCTCGGGCTTCCATGGCAGACTCAAGGAGCCCATCTCCCTCCATCCAGCCACACACTCAGGCCCTGCTTTCTCAGGAGCGGACTCTTCCAGGTGAGGAAAATGTGCCTCCAAATGATCTGAGCTCCTGGGTTTGGAGCTAAGGAACGTAAGGTGTTTGAGTGACATTACGGGCAGGAGGGAAATGAAACCAGCCAGCGGGAGCCACCTTGCCGTGGAGCTGGCTCTGTGGGCAGGTGGCTGGCACTCCAGGGCCCAGGGCAAGGTCTGTGGGGTATGGTGGGGCCGCCCCGACAAATAGCGGGCAGGAAGAGCAGAGGCTCAGAGGCCAGCTGGGGAGGCCCATGGGCCTTCTGAGCCCTTTGCGGTTACTGTCCTTCAGAAACAGAGACACAGCTGGCCCACGGGCTGGGGAGTGCTCCGTGGGCCAAGCTGGCCTCTGGGTGAAGACGGGCCTCTGCTCCACTCCCCGAGTTCTCTCCTGATCCTGGAAGTTCACGCTCTGTTCTCTGGGCTGCCATCTCCTTTCTGTGAACGAGGACACAGTGTCCGTCTGTGTGGCCAGGACCTATGTCAGACCCAGGGCCCTGGAGTGGCCTGTGAACTTGAGAGTAGTACCTCCCGGGGGCCAGGCCTGCTTGGCCCTGACCTGGGCCTGGGGGAGTCCTGGTCTTGCTGTGGCAGGGGCTCCAGGAGTCGAGGGAGGGTGTGGCGAAGGCCTGTGGGTCGGCACCCCAGTGTGGCTGCTGCTGCTGAGCCTGGGCGAGACACCTCTGAGAGCCCAGTCTGCCCTGCCGGGCTCCAAGGCCTCTGCGCAGACGTCTGACTGGCATTTTGTAGCTCAGGCCCCGGGAGAGACGCCTGCTGTCTTTTTACAGCTGGGGCTCCACCCAGACTGCAGCAGGGCCCAGCGCCCTGTCACACCCTTGGCATGGACGGGGTTTTCATTCATGTGGGATCTGGAGCTGCAGCTGTGCCCCAGAGAGGAGGCCAGGAGGAGGGCAGCCTTCACATCTTGCAGGCTCACTGGGAAGCTCTTTGAAAATGAGCTGTAATTAAACCCACATCACGATGGGGCATTGTGAGTTCAGGGCACTGAGAGGTCTGGCTTTGCTGCGGCTCATGGTATGGCTGTGAGTGAGGATTTAAATAGGCCTTTCCCTCCAGGATAATGCCACGTTACTCTCGGGAAGTTGCACAATGTCACATCAGAGTCCGATGCACAGCTGAGTTCAAAAAGAGTACTAGGTTGAGTGTCAGTCTCTTAGGGATGGATGTAGACCATTGATTAAAATGAAATGTTGGGTCAGAAAACCCACACTTGTCCAAACACCGGGAGGCGGGCTGGGCTCCACAGAGCTCCGGAGGGAAGGTCAGGGAAGCTCAGTGTGTGAATCAGTGCTTCGTCCTTTTGAAGACTGTCCACTTTACAGTAACAGTGTCAAACCCAGGGGCAGGATTCAGCCAAATGCGTTAGGAGGCTTCCTGTGTCACAGGAAGGCTTTCCAGCTCAGCCAGCAATCTGAAGACCCCACTGAGCAGGGCCCGTGAGCAGCAACCCCTGTGGGCCGCTTCCAGGCTGGGCCTGCCCACCCAGCTGGGCCACTTGGGGGTCAGCACACAGGTGAGCCGGGCGAGACACAGTGGGCCAGGTGAGAGATGCGGAGATGGTTCTCCATGCCAGCGTGTGGGGGATGAGTCAATGCATTTGAGATGTGCTGGGACACAGAATTGACTGACTTGACCTTGATTGGGTTAGGAATGAGGGGACAAGAGAGCTTTGTGTGTCTTCTAGTTCCTACAACAGGATGCTTAGGCGCAACGAATCTAATACAGACGAGAAGATGGGATCTGGAACCGGATGAGTTTGTTTGCCCCATTGGATTGGAGTGATGTGGGATGGTAAGAGGTGAGAGGGTAGGAAGGTTCGCACGTGGGCTTGAAGCTCAGTGAAGAGATCTGGGCTAGAGGTACCACGTGAGATTCAGCACCATTGGGAAGATAATTCTAGAAAGAGACAAGGGTGAGATGACAGGGTAGGGGGAGAGATCGTCGCCCGAGGAGTCCCTGTGAGTGAGGGATGGCAGGAAAGTGCTCCTGGAGGAGGCCGGGAAACTGCGGCCACAGGCAGTGGAGAATGTGGGACGGGGAGCCACCGAGCAGTAAGGAAGGGGACCCCGTCTGTCCACGTGGCAGCCCACGCTCACCCTCAGGAAGAGTGCAGCCAGGCCAAAATGGCGGGCCGCTCTGGCTGCAGTGGATGAATAGGCCTGTGGAAACACTGACCCATGCCTGTTCAAGGATGTGATGGATTGTTCTAGAAAGTTTGATGAAGAAAAACTATGAACACTGAATAACATTGATGAAATGCAGTTGGTGGGTGATGGAGCTTATGGGGTGGGAAGAGGGTGTGACACCAAGTGCTCCCAGGGAGCGACGCGGTCTCTGGCAGGACGGGCTGGGCATCAGGCCAGGGCGAGCACTCTGAAGCCGGCCTTCAGATCCCAGTTCTGCTTCCTGGGTAGGCAGGGCGTTCAGTCACAGCAGAGAGGTCAGCTCCCACTAGCTCCAGAAGGGGCGGCTCTGGGCCTCTAGAGCTGAGCACCAGGGGACTGCTGGTCAGGCCTGGGGCCGAGGTCGGCAGGGAGCCCCAAAAGCCTCCTGCAGACTTGCTCCTTGTCGGGGAGACACAGCCACCCTGGGATCAGCTCAGGGGACCCCAAGTTCCTGACTCCAGAGAGAAGAGGAAACTCCCCAACAGAAGGGCTTGCTAGGCCTTGCCCCCAGGTCCACAGTGGGACGTGGAGCCACGGTGGACAGCTGGACATGGAAGCAGGAGGACTCCTCAGTGGGGACGATGAACAAGTGGACCTCACACACACGGTGGCGATATACCCCAGTGTCCCTGGACCTCGTCTCTCTCCCTAAAGATGCAGGTGCCATCTGACCCTATCACCTTATCTATCACTTGAGATAATGTACCCACATCTGGTCCATGGCTGGCACCATAGGTTCTCAACCCGTGTTGGTGTCGTGTTTGCAAGACTCTATGCTTTTGGAGCAGTTTAAGGTTCACAGAAAAACAGAAGAAGACCCAGGACTTCCCATATACCTCTCACCTCCACGCACACAAAGCCCCCTCCTGCCATGACATGTCCACCAGACTGTCTCACTGTTACAAGTGATGAACCTACATCGACACACCATCACCTAGAGTCTGTACCTTAATTAGGGCTCACTCTTAGTGGGATGCATTCTATGGATTTGAACAAAAGTAAGGAGACATGCATCCATCACTTTAGTATCATATGGTATTTTCACTCTCTAAAAATCCCATCTTCCTGTCTGTTCATCCCTCCTATGTTAGTCAGCTTTCTGTTACTGCAACGAAATACCTAAGGTAATCAACTTAGAAAAGACCAAAACGTTGCATTGGTTCATAGTTTTCAAGGCTTTAGTCCATATGGTATTGACCTTGTTTCCTTTGGGCCTGTGGTGAGGCAGCCCGACACGGTGGGAGTGTGTGTGGAGGAAAGCTGTTCACCTCCTGGCAGAAGTCAGGAAAAGACCAGCCACCAAGACCCCTGGTGACCTCCCTTCCTCCCACCAGGCCCGGCCTCCTGAAGGTTTTACCACCTCCCGGGAGGGCCAAGTGCAGGAGCAAACCTGTGGCCTTTAGAGACATTCAGACCAAATCTAGCCCCTCCCTCCCCCGGCCCCTGGCAACACTGGGCTTAATGTGCCCTGATTCTGCCTTTTTAGAATAATGCACAGTTGGAGTCATGCAGTCTGCCACTTTTCAGATGGCTTTCTTTCACGTGATGATCTGCGTGAGATTTCTCCTGTCCTCTCTGGCTTGAGAGCTGAGTGTGAAGCACTCTCCCACCGTTTTATTCATTCACTACTGAAGGACGACTTGGAGGCCCCCAATTTGGGGTGATTGTGAATAAGGCTGCAGTATGAACCCACGTGCAGGGTGTGTTTGTGTGTTTTCTGGTTTGGCCTGGCCACACGTTTCCACGCCCGTTGTGCAGAGGAGTGGGATCCTGTGGTAAGTGTCGGTGAGGGTTTGTAGGAGACACCAGACTCCCCGGAGCACTGCGCTCTTCTGCACTCCCACCAGCAGTGGGGAGACCTGCTGCTCCTCACCCCCGCACGGGGTGGGCCGCCTCCTGTCTTGGCCGCCCTGACGGGTGCAGCGGTGTCTCGCTGCTGTCCGACCTGCGTGTTCCTGATGACGTCCCACGTGAAGCATCTTTCCAAACGCCTCCTTGCCATCTGTAGGTCTGCCGTGGCGAGGTCAGGGCCCGTTCTCCAGTGGTTTTTGGTTCCTTGTGGCAGTTTTAGGAGCTCTTTGGCGAGTTTGGACAACGGTCCTCTATCAGATGCACCTTTCACCAATACCTCCCCTAGATGTGGCTTCCCCTTTCTTTCTCTTGACAGTGACTTTTACAGAGAAAAAAGGGTTTATTTGAATGAAGCCCAGCTTACCCATGCTTTCTTTTATGGATCACTCTTTGCTGTTGTATCTAAGAAGTCGTCACAAACCCAGGGTCACCTAGGTTTTCTCCTCTGAGACTGTTACAGTTTTGCGTTTTACGTTTAGGTCTGTGACCCACTTTGAGTTAACTTTTTATGAAAGGTGTAAGAGCTGGTCTAAATTTACTTTTACCTGTGTGGATGCCCAGTGTTCGGCACAAGCCCCGTTGTATCACCTTTGTTCCTTTGTCAAAGTTCAGTTGCCTCTATTTTTGTGGGTCTGTTTCTGTATCCTCTGGTGTTTCCATTGATCTTTTTGTCTATTCTTTTATCAATATCACAGTGTCTTGATTCCTATAGTTTTATAGAAAGTCTTGAAATTATCTTTAACTTTGTTCTTCTCCTTCAGTATTGTGTTGGCTATTTGAGGTCTCCATATTAATTTAAGAATTCGTTAGTCAATAATAATAATTTGCTGGGATTTTGATTGGGTTTGCATGGAATCTATAGATCAAGTTGGGAAGAACTGACATCTTGATAATATTGAGTCTTCCTATTCACGAACATGGAACATCTATTTAATTCTTAGATTGTTTTCATGAGAACTTTGCAGTTTTCTTCAGATTGACTTTTTGATTTATTCCTAAGGCATTTCATTCTGGGGCGGTGCTAATATAAATGTTAATGTGTTTCTAATTTCAAGTACCATTTGCTCATTATTGGGACATAGGAAAGAGAATGACTTGCATATTTATCTAGTCTTCTGCAATCTTGCAGTCATCCCTTAATAAATCCAGGAGGGTTTTTTGATCCTTTTTTTTCCAGGTTCTCTACATAGATGATCCCTTCTTTTGTGAACAAAGACAGTTTCACCTCCTCCTTGCCAGTCTGTGTGTCTCTTAAGTCTTTGTCTAGTGTGTTGCCTGAGCGAGGACTTCCTGTCCAATGTTGACAAGCAGTGGTGAGAGGGCCCTCCTTGCCTTGTTCCCCACCTTTGGGGGAAAGGTCGGATTCGCTCACCTGTAAGTACCATGATAGCTGCTGAGTTCTCGTGGATTTCTTTTATTCAAGTTGAGGAAGCTCCTAGTTTACTGAGGGTAGCTCTTGTTTTTTGTGGCTAAGTGAAAGGGGATACGTGAGATGAGATCGTGTTCTGCGTGGCTAAGGGGACACAGGTCAGAGAGAGGCCCTGGAGAGTACGGAGCTCACCCTGGGGGATCTTCAGCTGCACTGGCAGGAAGGGCGCGGCCGGCTAGCCTAGATTTTGGAGCAGAACAGGCCCAGGCGCTTGGCTTTCCAAACCTCTTTGAAGAGCTTCCTCTCTAGTTTCAGATGAAGGGTGGGGCAGGCGCCGGGCCGCTGTCCCACGCAGGGCCAGAGCCAGGGCAGCGGGGTGCGGGTGAGCAGGCCGAGGGGCCCCGTGCGGTGGCTCTGAGCAGCACAGCTCCTGCCTGCAGAGCACACAGAGCCTCTGCTGAGCCCACAGTCGCTTACATGTGAGCCAACTTTACAACCCAATTCAGGAGAAGTGTTTTCTGTTTCTTTTCTTCTTTGAAGCAGGACATGAGGAAGAGATAGGAACTAGAAGAAAGGGGTCTATTTCTGTCTCCTTATCTCCCTCCCCCAGCCTCCTGGCATCCTGCTGCGGGCCTCCCAGGCACTCAGGGCCCAGCCTGTCTGGTCTGGCTCACTGACCTCACGGACCCCATGGGTCCCCTGTGTCTAGCAGTTAGCACACATCCCAGCTCTCTCAGCTCCGTCAGTGTGGACTTAACACTTGAGTCTTACTTTTAACATGTTCTGAAAATGACTATAAAAAATCTTCACTGAGGACTTCTAAGGAATGGACAGCATGTCACCCTCAGCCTTCCTAACGAGAATCTGCCCAGGACTAGACTCTTGGCTCCGTCTTAATCGGAATATCTGGGGTTTTGATCGTATCAATGGCCAGTAACACTCTGCCTTGTTAAGACTAGAAGGAGGTGTCCTGCAAATCCTCATTTCCTGAGCCAGGATTTCTTTTGAACTCTAGGTAAATTCTAGCCAAGTGAATAGCTGAGAAATTGGGAACCCTTTGTTATTGTTTTAAGACGAGGGCTTCCCTTTGTCAGGCACGGGAGCTGGATTAATGAAACTGGCCCAGGGCAGCTTCTTCCTAATATATTTGCAAATGAGAAGAGAATTGGCAAGTGGGGATCCCATCACCCTGGGTTTTCTCTTGCATTTTGGTATAGTCAGGGGGATCTTTAATGCTTGACCAACTTCCTCTCTGACTCAGTAACCTGCAGTGAAACAGGAGCCACGTCCACCCACTTCCTTCTGGATGGAAAAGGAACCACTGAAGTCCACAGCACAGGCTCTGGAGGCAGTGAAGCAGGGCAGACTCACATTTTATCTGGCACAACTGGGCATTCCCTGGGGAGCACACAGACCGGGCTGTGGGCTTAGGGCTCCCATTCCCAAAGGACAGCTGGGCTCACAGCAAAGTGCCATTTACATCACATTTAAACAATACAGGACGAGCCCTGCTGCCTGGAGGAGTCACAGCAGGGAAGGGCGGAGCCTAGGAGCTGACTCCTTAGTCCCCAAGTCGCATTGTGTGGCCTCAGCCCCTCCGTCTTCCCTCTCCCAGGAGTGAGGACTGAGTGAGGCATTGCTTGTGAAAATCACACCATGGCCTGAAAACACTGCCCTCAAGTCACTCTAAGCAAAGTAGGTATGAATGCGGGTCAGTTACCATGCTGAGGGATTTTTGTATTGGGCAATGGCTGAAGGAAATTATAAGTAATAACAGAATGTGTTTACAGAGTTATTTGGATCAGTGTAGTACAGGTGCAAGAAAGATCAGGAGCCCAGTCTTACTCTCCTTAATAAGGGAAACTATATATGATTATATAAATGATATTGGAACACGACCCTTTTTCTTTCTTTCTTTGTTTATATTTAGCGGTGTTGGGGATCAAACTCAGTGCCTCACACATGCTAGGCAAGCGCTCTACCACTGAGCCACAACCCCAGCAGCCATTTTTCTTTATGTTGAAAAAAGTTAGATCCTGCCCACAGTATTTACAAAAATAATTTTCAGATTAATTAAAAAATTAAATGTTATCTAAAAACTTCTAGAATTAATACATAAAAATAAATAAGATCATACTTCAGTTTTCAGGAGTAGAAAAAGACTGTAAGCAAGACCCAAGAAGACAAAGAAAGTAAAGACTGATCAATTTGACCATATAATATTTTTGTGGTTAAAAATTTCCTTAATAAATGCTTACTGGGGTACAGCGTACAGTATATACAGAGAAAAGCACAGATCTGTGCCCTGCTTTGACTAGCAGCATGGCAGGCAAGTGATATTGTGTAACTTCCAGACCAGCCCCGTGTTTGGGATGCTCCCTCTTAGAAGCAGCTGTGGGAAATCATGGAGGACTGAGGCCCTGTGCCAGCTTCCAGGAGGTGTGTACGCCATCTTGAATTTTCCAGCTCGGTTGAACCTTGGGACTGCAGACAACGACCAGGGAAGTCAGTCCACAGAAAATGAAGATAATATCTTAATCTTTTAAACCACTGAGTAAGTTTTGGGGTGCTTTGTTATGCAACAACAGATTGTAGAAACACTTCTTTCTCCATGGCCGTGCGGAGTCACTTTTACCATAAACCAGGGAACACGTAGCTGGGTGCAGTGGCCATGCCTGTAATGCTAGCAGCTTAGGAGGCTTATTCAGGAGGGTCTCAAGCTCGACGCCAACCTCAGCAACCTTGTGAGACTGTGGCTCAAAATAAAAAAATAAAAAGGACTGGAGATATGGCTCTGTGATAAAAGTACCTCTGGGTTTAATCCTCAATATCCATCTAAATAAATAAGTAAATAAATAAACCAAGCAGCACAGTTTCAGATCTGGTTCCGGGTTCTTCTATCCCATTGGTCCATCTAACTATACTTTCATTAGTTTCATAAAATTTGTTTAGATCTTTGCATCTTGATAATATTAAGTTTTCTCTGTAGAATTCTTGAACATATTTCATGAGCTTTATTCCTTTTGAGTTACCTGAATATACAATGTCATCTGCAAAAACCAAAGTTTTATTTCATACTTTTTGAACTTTACTATTGTTTTTTTGTTTTATAGAACTAGTAAGGCCCTGGAACACGGTGTTGATGGAAGTGGCAAACTATCATCATACTCCCAATCTCGGAAGGAAGGTCTTCAATATTTCACCATTTGTTTGGATTAAGATTTTTTTTCCTTGTTAATTCCTTTTATCAGATTATGGATATTCCTTTTTGTTTCTAATTTGCTAAGAACCTTTAAACAATAATTTTTAAAATTTTTACTAAATCCTTTCTTGTATATTTTGATGATTCTATGACTTTTTTTTCTATTAGTTGAATGGCACTGATTGATTTCAGATGTTAAATCAACCTTGCCTTCCTGCTGTAAGTCTAATTTGGTTGCTATTATTTTTCTTTTTATATGTTGCTGTATTCAATTTTCTTTTATTTCTTTCTCTTTTCTTTCTCCTTTTGGATCTATGTTTGGAAAAGAGATTGGTGTACTATTTTCCCTTTTGTAAAATCCTTACTGGATTTTTAATATAAAGGTTGTGCTAGCCTCGAAAGTCAAGTCTGATGCTTTTCTCTTTTTCTGTTTTTGAAAGAGTTATTGTAGGGGCTGGGGTTGTGGCTCAGCGGTAGGGCGCTCACTTAGCACGCGTGAGGCCCTGGGTTGGATCCTCAGCACCACATAAAAATAAATAAATAAAATAAAGATATTGTATCCAACTATAACTAAAAAATATTTTTTTTTGTTTTAAAAAACAGTTATTGTAAGTTTAGTGTTATTTCTTTTTAAATTTTTTTGTGGACTTCACCTTTAAAGCCATCAGGGACTGAAGATTTCTTTGTGGAAATTTTAAAATTACAAATTCAGTTTCTTCAATAGACATTATGCACAAACCAGAAGTCTCTCTTATTGATATTTAGCATAGACAAGAATAATCCCTTATATATTCTGAATTGTGTTCAGGGATATTAATTGCTGCCTGGTTTTCTTTTCTTTTCTTGTTTGGTACTAGAGATTGAACTCAGGGGCACTTAACCACTGGGCCACATCCCTAGCTCTTTTTATATGTATTTTTTTGACACAGGGTTTTGAAAGTTGCTTATGGCCTCCCTAAGTTGCTCAGGCTGGCTTTGAACTTGCAATTCTCCTGCCTCAGTCTTCTGAGCTGCAGGAATTACAGGCATGAGCCTAGCTAATTGGTGGACTTTTAAATTTTTGAATAATAATTTTTAAACAACAGGAAGGAATCTATATTTTGTGAAATGGAACAAGCTGAACATATTTTTAAAAATATTTTTTAGTTGTAGTTAGACACAACATCTTTATTTTATTTATTTACTTTTATGTAATGCTGAGAATTGAACCCAGGGCCTCACACTGCTAGGCGAGCGCTTTGCCACTGAGCCACAACCCCAGCCCACGAACATATATTTAAAAAAAATAAATATAACAATTTTCAGAACAAAGTATAGAATCAGGATCTACTTAGAGTGCACAGCGATTAAAAAAACCCAGCAGAATACTACTATTTATTTTTTGAACTTGTTGACGCACACACATACACACACGTAGAAAAAGACAGTGCACACACGCACACACACACAGCAGGCATAGCAGTGGCGACGGGGGGTGGGGCAGTGCAGTGGGCAGAGGGAGAAAGGCTGGCCTTGCCGCCGTCTGCCATGTTGGGTTTTCCATTGACAAGAGCATGAAGCTGCCTGCAGCCCGTGGAATGAAATATTCCCCTGCAGGTGCTGGGAACAGGTGTCCCCAGCCGTGGGTGCTGGTCTGGCCTGGCAGGAGGTGTCTTTTGTGTCCCCAGTCCTCTCCTCTGGGAGGGGCAGCCAGGGTCCAGAGATTGGCTGCTGTCCCTCGTACAGATGAGGAAGCTGAGGCTGGAGAGGAGGGTCAGCTCTCGCATCTGCTCAGGTCACTCAGTGGCAGGATGGACACTGGACAGACAAAGCTGGTCTTCACAGTGTGTGTTTCCGGCCATCTCAGGCACCATGCATGCTGCCCGGGCTCGTTAGTGGGGCCGTCCAGGGACTGCAACGCCTGAAAGACGGAGTGTCTTCCAGGCAAGTTCCTCAGTTGATGAACACAGCCCTGCAGCTGGGGCTGGAGCTGAAGTCCAGACTCGGCCTGGCACTCGGTCATCGCTGGCACCTCTAGTCACCATCGGGTGGCTCAGAGCTGCCTACCTGACTTCTCTGCAGTGGGTTTCAGAAGAGTCTCCCACACAGCAGCACTGTGGGGTCTCCCCCCCTCCCTGTGGACGCCCACAGACCACTCAGGTTATTTTCTCTTCTCTTGCTTGCTCATGGGGGCAGAAGCTCTCCAAAGGACCCAGAGAAAGTTCCTTCAGAGCAAGAAACCCAGCTCCTTGGTGGGAAGTCTGGGTATGTCAGGCTTTAGGCCCAGATGGATCCAGGACAGATTGCCAGATTCCACAAGACAAGATAGGACATCCAGCTACATTTAAATTCCACTTAAGAATTCTTTTTTTCAGTATGTGTCCCAATGGTTTCTACCTGGAATTGAAACTGAACATGGTGGGTTGCATTTTATCTGGTGGCCCAGACGCAGGGCCTCAAAGGATGGCATCTGCCTGTCTCTCTGTTCTCATAGGCATCTGCAGAATTCCTTTCCTGAGCCAGGTTTCTTGTCCTGCAAGGGCTGCAGGCCAGGTTCGGGGGCCTGGTATGGCCCTGACCTCACACTGGGGCAGGAGGAGGAAGTCATGGGGTCCCCAGCAGATGGTCTTGGGGGAAGTGGGCCAGCCCTACCCCAGCCTCATGGAAGAGGGCTCTTGCATAAAGCACACCTGGAAGTGGGCTGTCCATGGCAGTGTGCTGCCCTCTGCCTCATGCCTACTGCCCAGTCTTTTTTCGTCTTTCTCCTCCCTGGTCCTAGGTGTGTAGCTTCTAGTCCTCAACTGCCTCGTGGTTGCAAAATGGCTGCTGCAACTATGATCATATCTACATTCCATTTATTGAAACCTGCCCACGTTCAAACAGCTTTCTTGGAAGCGTCACCCAACCACATCCTACAGTTCAGAGATCTTTCAGGATCTCTAGATTGGAATCATCCAGGCAGTAGGTAACATTTGGGATGCACCCATAACATGCATCTAATATTTTCCCCCAAGGCCTTATTTAGTCTAAAGAAAATACATTGTATAAACCAGCAGTGTGTGGGCGTTAGTCACCGGCTCACAATACGCTAGGATCCTGGGGGCTACAGACTCCAAGCCTGGAGGGAAACAGGCCTGGGGAGCGAGGGGAGGGGCTCCAGGGGCTTCTTCCCCGTCCCCTCCTTTCCACCTACCCCACCCGGCCCCTCCTCTAGCTGTGGATTGGGCTTGGAGGACCCCCTGCCTTTTCTGCCCAGAGTAGCCGCACGGGACCTGTCTCCCTGAGGAACGGCTGCGGGGAAGCAGCGCCCTTTTAATCTGCACCCGTGTTCTTCTTCACTTGGGGAAAACCTTTCCGATTGTCATTTACTTTGTGTTCACTTATTTCTACATTAAATACACCCACTGCTCTCTGCCTGGCCCGTCCCCCGGTCCAGCAGGGCGCATCACAGGGAACTGCCATCCTGCCCGCTGGGCAGACCTGGGCAGAGGGTCGGCCTTCTTCCTGGCAGGGGCCTTCCTGCTTCTTTGCGGCCTCCGGGCCCAGGACGTCTCCCTCCGAGGGACTTAGGTCTCGGCATGGTCGTCCAGCGCCCGTGGTTTCTAACACATTCTTAGCCTCAATTTGTTTCTTCATCCCTGTAATTTCTCATTTTATTTTATTCTGTTTTTTCATTTCATCTTTTCTCAGTGATTTTGTATTTTTTACTCTAAGCTAAGTTTCACAGACTTGGTTCCTGAGACGTGTCCTGCCTCCTGGGACGTGTCCGCAGTAGGTGTGACCCTGTCTCCTGTGAGCTCCACCAACTCCCTCTTCCTTCCTTTGAGTCCTTCCGCAGCTGCGCCTCTGAGCACTGCCCACACGCCTCCCCACTCCCCCGCACTCCTGTCCTGGGCCAGGGTCCCCTTGAGATCCCACATGCTGTTGGCAGCTCTGTCCACCTGCTCCGGGGTGCACCCATCACCCCAGAGACTAGAACCCTGGCCCCTGCCCCCTGGGCCTCTGCTGCCACATTGGGACACGCAGACAGACTCTGTCCACCAGGACAGGCTTCCTGAGCAGGGGGACTTGGCCCTCGTGAGTCCAAGGCTTCTACCGTCCCTCGCTGCCCACCCCTGAGAGCAAACCCTCCACGGGCAACACTAGGTATGCAGAGAGCCAGGGGCCGAGTGGTGGCCAGCACTCAGGGGCTGCCCTGCGCCTCTGCCCATGGCCCCCAGCACCCTCTGGTCCACGCCTGCCCTCCTGGCCGCGTCTGTGCTGTCAGACTTGACCCCAGCTCTCCCCACCCCCACCGTGGGGGTCTCCCTGGCCCTGACCACCCATCC